>NC_090892.1:65508646-65513646 GCF_036669925.1 Montipora capricornis | reverse complement strand
AGCTTCTTTTTTTAATTTTCACCTTCCGCAATTAATTTGTGCCTTATAGACTTAGACTTGTTGGTTATCTTGCTGGCTCAAATTTCCTGCTGTGGGGAGTACTGTACACACTCTGTTGCCAAAATGTTCTAAACAAAGTCATCTTTTGCATAGGCGCTTTAATTTGTGATATTAAAGTTCTCGTTATAAAAGTTTAAATATATATCAAAACATGAGCTAAGACCTTAATAAAAGCTGTGTCACAGTTTTGTTCCTCTTATTTTTGGTCTAGGAGGTGAATTGATATTCATTTCTTTTTTCCTCGGCAAGAAATAAAGGGAAATGTAATAAAGAAAAAATATCGAAACTTTGGCTTTCCCAACTAGAATTTAGATAACAGATCACAGAACTCAGTGTTCCCACAAAAAAAGCAGAAGGAGGTTTGCATACGACAATATTAAAAAGAGAGATCGAAGATACGGTGTGTACTGAGATGAAATCGTTTTACTTTGACAAGTTAATGTTTCGAGCTAAGAAATTGGAAATTATTTGTAAGTGTACGTGAACGTTTATTTAAAGGGCACTGTTTGAGGGACACTTAAGGGTATTTCTGGAGGCAGGTGATGTGGATGTTAAGGGTACGCTTCTACTCCCAACAGGAATCGCATTTTTTTTACGGGTCGATCTATTTTAAGACTATCTTTTCCGCAAAAAAGAAAGGCAGTTCCGGATCGTTGACCTTAAGACGTCAAGTTGGTTTCTTTTGATTGGTTATCGGGCTCCTGTGGGAGTCTTAAATTCAATGTAAAAATAAATCTAACTGTGAAAACGCCGTGATATCAATATAGGGCTGTTGTTCGCCCCTAGTCATGGGCTGCTCTTCAATGTCATTTTCCGGTCACCCACCCTTTTAGTGGCAAAGAGAAGTTGTAACTGTAAGTGTTCACCCCTCTCCCACTGAAAAAGAAATAGACTCTGTGTGCAATTTGAAGAGAATTATCCCTGTAGAAAGAGAACACCGACAGTTCATTTATTGTGGGGAAATAACCCTTCGCAAGGTCCAAAGGCAGAATTTCCAATGCCACATGTCCCGATGTGGTGATGATCTGTCTTGTATTTGTCTGAAACACGAAAATTCGGTTTTATGTTAACTGACGCTTCGAGCTTTACATACATCAGAGCTACGAACGAAGTGCTAACGTACGCTCGAAACGTCACTCACAAATGTTTAATGCGGTGGTTATCTTTACAAGAGTGCATCCATTACCTAAGAGTAAGATTTACTCAAATTTGGTCCAGTCCCCATCAGCGTCAGAAAAGTGTCTATTTTGCGGGGAAATAAACGATGACTCAATGTTGTACCCAATTCAAACTCTTTGGGAATAAAATGTTTTGTTCCAGGTATTTCCATGTCATTTAAATGTGAATGTTACATTATAATGCAAGCACAATACACAAAGAGTCTTAACTACAGGGAGATTGGAATTGGGCACAACATTGAGTTAGCCAATTGGTCTATTGTTTATTTTCCCGGAAAACTTGGCTTGACACTTTTCTGACGCTGATGGGGACAAACCTGACAAAAGGTTCTTACTCTCGGGTAAACTAATGGACTCTTGATCTTTAGCACAGTTGCTTTACAAAAAGACGCCTTTCATTCATATCTGTTTTACGTTAGTACGTTACGTTATTTCCCTACTTTACTGTTGCTATGTCAACCATTTCCTCGCAAAGTCACTTTCATGTGAGTTAACGTTCATGTGAGTTAACGATCTCTCGTTTATGTTACTTTGTGTGGTCGGACAAAACACACATTTATGGTTCCGATATTTCCAAAGATATTGGGTTCAGACAATTTTTGACGTCATTGGCATTTTTGGTCAAGGAAATATAATCAATTAAAAAAAAAAAACGCCTATGAACTTCTCGAATTATGTGAGTTCCTCCCGACTGCACTTTAATTTTAACAGAATTTAAAGAAAAAAAGTGAAATGTTCACTGTATTCTGTAAAACGGTTGTACGTGGTACTGATTATGATCACATGAAGTGCTTACCTTGGGCGATATCTCCTATTAATATTAATAAATTGCAATCCAAGATAGCGAATCCCTTGTAAAAGGCTAATGCCCAATAGTAATCCAGTGCACAAGGCTCGCATACGTAATATTGCACCTGATTTCTCCCTCTAAAATTAACAAAGTCTCATTTTATTTTCCGGCATAAAATGTTCTTTTCTAAAAAGACGACAAGACATGTTGATAATCTCGATACGCGACCACTTTATGGAGAGCTATGATTGATCCTTTTTAGTTCATATTTATCAAAAGTAAATTTTATCAGTACATCGTAAAACCCGAAATGCAAATATTGAAATTTCTTAAATACAATTTACCCTTAGGTGACGCCGCCTCGCACAGACGTGCAACTGAAGGTCGTTTCCGGTGTTCAATGCTGAGTTGCCGGCGGTTTTCATGGTGAGAAACTTGTAAGTATAAGTCTTCCAGTTAGCTGATTTCTGTTCATTATAAATTTCAGTAAGTAAATGCAAACTGATTGAATATAACCCCTACTGAAACACTACGATCCATTGATGGTTTGAAAGTCAACAAACAGGGCAGCAGCTGCCTGTCTCTGAGGCAAAGGTATTGACAGAGACAGAGTTGATAGAAACAGATTCAGCGAACGATTCGATTCTATCGTAACTCGAGCTTTACACATCGATCAACTTAATTAAAATCCCAAAAGGCTCTTCTACAGTATAACACTCAAACTTGTGATTAACCGCTCTGTCAGGGCTAATCCTCGTTGCTTGGATTTCAAAGTTATGTTATGTTTTTCTCTTCAGTGGCTAACGCACATGACAAATTGAAAAAAAATTACACGATATAAATTAAAATCTTGGCCCAGATGGAACTTTGCCATTCCCTTAGTCTTCAAAAAGATCCTTGACTGACACCATGAAATTAAAAAGTTCTTAGTGAAAAACAAAAAGTGAAAACAACAGAACCTTTAGGTGATTACTTAATCTAGTGTAAGATAATGAAAAAGGTATCTTGAATAATCACGTTTGACTCGGCCACAATAAAGTTAACGTCCGCCCCAAACCTTTTGCCATCACTAATATCATTGTCATTGGTCTACGAAGCAACTGACGCTTTTATCTTTCTTATTCCGTTATTGATATGTCGTATTTTAAGGCTAAGCTGGGAAATGGAAAAACATAAATATCGAAAGAGGACAATTAAGAAGCAGCGAAATAATTTATGTGGCAATAGAATAAGAAATGCCGCACTTATATGAATTGATAATTAAATATAAATGTTACCCCTTTCTAAGTATTGCTTTTTGTGAAAAAAAAGGCACTCATTGAATTCTAACCAATTTGTTTTAAACTCAGCTAATCGCAATATGTTTTAGGATGTCAGAAGTGAAAAACAAATTAACGAGCATAAAAAAGAGCTCCATCGATTACGTAATAACAAAAAGAAAAGAGAGTCAATTCCTTGTGGTCTGGCAGTATTGTTGTTTGTTCTCTGGAAGATTTTACTTTTACCTTAAAAAGATACTCGAGCGCAATCCCTGGAGTACATGTAAGCTTTTATTGAACTCGTTTACTGGGACCCTTGTTTATGGAGCCAACCCTGCAGAGTACGAAAGGCCAAAATTAAATTGAAAAAAACAACAACAACAACAACAGCAAATAACCGAAAGTTAAAGTACGACTCGAGACTGAGTGTGGTTAGAAAGAGATTGTATTTACTTTAGCTCTGGAACTGTAAAATTTCCATGAAATAAAGATGAAATGAGAATTTTACATTGCTAAATTAATGATTGCTGACACAATTAACAAACGTCTAGAAACTTTTAGACAAAAACCAAGCAAAGAGTGAAAATTATACAATTTTTTTTGGAAAAATTGTGGAAATTGTGCGGTTTGTGAAATAGCAATTTATTAACAAACCTTCTTCCAGTGTTTGGTTGTATATAAATTTCCTGAATGACAGGTGCTTACATAGAAATTTATAATGGCGCGCTTTTAGCAGCAGGTCTAGACACTCTCGGACATTGGAGGAGTTGGCTTTGTGACAAATGTATGAAGAGAATAACGACCAATACCAGGCCCTCTAAATGAGCTCCTACCCTGAGAGCAGAGAAAACAGGCATCCACTTCTTCAGGGAAAGGAGGAAATGTAATCTAAAAAAAACAGAGGAGTTTTTCATGTTCAGATACTTCCTCTAAATAAGCTGAAATAAGCCCGTTGATTTATATGTAGATAGTAATATTATTACAGTATGTAAATAGCAGTATTTATTCTTATGCTTGTAATTAACTCGTTCATTTAGTTTATTGTCAACTACTAGAGAGTTTTTAATAAAAGATTATTATTATTATTATTATTATTATTATTATTATTATTATTATTATTATTATAGTTATGTAAAAATGTTCTGCAAAAAATACGAAAATAAGACGAAAGCAATTATTATTTAAGTTAAACTCTTTCGCTTTCTTTAATATGCAGAACTGTGGCTCTGCTTGCGTAGATAAGTGAAGTTAGCACACAAGAGTTGATAAAGGGGCTGAGACTAGTAAGCCACCTTTTGAAGATATGATAGTAACGCTTCGAGCGTTTTCCCTTCGTCAGGGCAAACTGGAAAAGCAACTAACTGACACTGGTCACAAAACGTTGTAAATTCATGTGACTGGCAGCGCAGCCTAATTATGTTTTTGCAGGGAGTGTGGACTGTAAGTGCAACACCCATATTGTCATTCGGGCTATCTGAGTGAGTGAGTGAGTGAGTGAGTGATTGATTGTAAGATTGTAGGACTGCAGCGCGTTCATGAATTACGAAACTAACGTAGGATTTCTTGAATTTCAACAATTGATGTCCATTGTACAGTTGTTCTGTTTGCGGCCCACTTGTCGCCTTTTTTTTCCTTTGCAAGGCAATGGTCAACCTTAACAATAGCGTTAATATTGGTGGCATTCTTGCCTAGAACGCTTGTGGGCTTTGTGAA
>NC_090892.1:65488646-65498646 GCF_036669925.1 Montipora capricornis | reverse complement strand
TTGTTACTGGGGTGCGTATCATCGGTGTTTTTTTTTTTGAGAAACTAATAAAGTGTCAGTGGCTTTCGCTGTTCCAGTTTTCTTGCTTCTATGCGTTGCATGATAAAATAATTGACACGAGTTTTCTGTGTAGTTCTCAATGAGTCATTTGATATTTATTATTTGTCATAAATTACGGCGCAGATCAGCCACCAACCGAAATATCTACTATAGATATATGGTCTTTTTATAGACCTTCAAGTCGTATAACAGGTTACGGCAGCAGGAGCCGTGTAGTATAAGCTAGTATAATCCTATGGGTCAGCACGATTATACGCATTCGCGCCTGTAAAACCAAAAACATGGAAAACTCAACGATAACAATATAATAAAGACAAATATCAAATGCCGCATTCACAGGCTGGCAAACAAATATAGCAAGCACTAACACGTAATTCACGCCATTGGTTCAAAGTCTCTCTACCTGTCTCTGGCAATTAAAAAGCGAAGTAAAGAAGAGTAAGGGAAAAGATCAAAACATTGGAACTCTTCAAAGATACCCAGGTTAGGGGGTAAATATCCGAGACCCACCACATTTTCGATTGTTCCGCAAAAAATATCTCGCAACTGAATAAGCATAACAATAAGCTTTACTAAACAAGGTCAATTCATTTAAAAATTTAATTGGGTACTCCTAATATGTTGTTCGAGAGAAATAAAGCTTGAGCTGCGGTGGTGTACTGTAGCGACAGCAGTTAAATTGCGCGCGCGTGATGTACGACACTTAAAGCGGCGCGCGCTTCAGCAACAAATTTTGCACGCGCAACATTGCGCAAGTTTTCAACAGGTTTCTTATTTAAGCTGTTTAACGCTCAGTTTCTAGACTTTGCATCCTTAAGAGTACTATTCCTAGTTGTTGAAAGTTCCTTTAACGTGTTTTCAGTTATGTAAGGCTTTCTCATGCGTATTAGTTTCTCGTGTACGCTACCGTAGTCTCTACTGTACATCTTTCGAGTAAGTTCTATGGTGTCGCAAAAACTCACGCGTAAGCGCCGCGACACCCAACTACCGTTATAAAAGGTTAATTTTATTGTTTACAAGATCAGTTGACGCAAGATATGTTAATTCACCACAAGTTAACAAGTTTCTCCAAGTTTATCATTGTTCTGGTGATCGAGGCAGCACCAAGGTAATTATCTTTGACGCTATTTTAGTTTGTTTATGTACGCGGTTTGTAGCTTTACTCGCTTAAGTTCAATTTCATCGCTTATAATTGTAAAATTAAGATTTAAGGCTTCAGTTAAAGTCAAGTTGTATACGACATCGTTTTACCGTTATTTGTAGATTGATCTTAAGTTTTTTCCTTTTACTTTTGTAACTTTCGAAGCGTGTAAGACATTTTTATATCCTGTTATTTTCGCAATCTTATTTTGTAATTTATTTGTATCTTTTATTTTAGTTCTCACGGTGTTTATAGAGTTTTAAGGGATTTTAATAAACATCAGTTTGTGAACAACGTCTAACCAAATCACTGGAGCAATATGTACTGCCCGAGAACCATTACCTATTTTGACACCTATTTTTTACAAGAAGTTCGTTGTTTTACCTCCTCCTTACGAAATTCTGCAATACTGCAGGCAAGCGGCAATTGCGCCCATTCAATGAAAAGGTTACTTTAAAATAATATTTAGGCTATGAATCGTGTTGATGTAATTGCGCTGGGCATTATCCAATGATGTGTAAAGCTCATACCTGAGGTAAACTTGGCCGGAAAAAAGTGGATTTTTCTAGTTATATGAGTAGCTATAGGATGATAATATGTGTTTGAATAGTCCTGACTGTGTATTAGCTGACCTGTTGTAGAATCTTTTCCGGTGACCCTTTTGTCTACATGTTTTATTATAATATTACAGGGTGGAGTTTTGTATTTATCACCCTGGTCGTCCCCTCGCCCATAGCATTTTCTCACTGTTGGAGGCGTGATGACCAGCTCGTAGATACTTCGCGACATGCTAGAATTCCACGAGGGCTGTAAGCCAGCACAGGGCATTGGCGATTGAGGGAAAGACGGTCGAGGGGGAGGCGGCTGAGAAAAAGGTAGTCGAGGATACGCGGGCGATTGAGGAAACACAGACGGTTGAGGAAACACAGACGGTTGAGGAAACACAGGCGATTGAGGAAACAGAGGCGGTTGAGGTAAAGTCTGCATCCGCGGCTGCATCATATTGGCAGCGCTGTGGGTAGCAGGGTAGCTCGGCTGCGAAGTAGGCGGAGGATTTACGCCTTGATTGGTTACCTGTGGCGATGGTAAAGCTGGACCCCTTGATTTAGTTGCCTTCTTTTTCCGCGAAGGTGGTTTGTGTGAGGAGCCTGCATCAATGAGCAGCCCCTCCGGAGAGGAAAACATCTCCTTCCCTGTTGACTGCGCCCTCCACACTTCCGCGTTATGTTGCTTGCGTGCTCGGTGAGCAAACGAAGGACCTTTTCCTCCGGGTGTAGCGGCGGTCAAGTATGCTTTGGTCTCCACGTCAAGCAGCAAAGCGTCTCGCGTGTCTGCTTGACATGCGTCTAGTAGAGACAAATGTTGGCGGTCTCGGTGAGCCCAACCGGCGTGAATCACTTCAGCCTGGTTCATTTGCGGTGCACTGAGGTTGGTGAACGCACGGAAAATGAACCCACGGCGCTCATGCCACCACGATACCCAGCTTGTCAGGAAAGCCCTGCTATCATCGGCCCCAATAAATATTAAGTCCATATCAGATTTGGCGGCCTGGTATCCAGCAACAGTTGTGCATAGTAACAGCCTGTCACACAGTTGTTTGAACTCGTCACTGCTCTCACTTTCAAGTTTTTGAGCTTTTTTGTTTCTGTGATCTTTGAAGTGAAACTCACACAATTTAATTTCGGCGTCATACCCAAAAACCTTTGAAATTCCCGCTAAATTTGCGCCTGCCATGTCGCTACACCAACCTATAGGGTTAAATTTAGCACTATCCGAACCGGCCACTTTCCTGAAGGCTTCATTAAATTAACGATTCGCTCTGACGAAGGGCTAACGCTCGAAACGTCAGCTTTTAGAATCTCTGTACGGTGGCCAATTTACATTATCAACTCCGTTGATAAAACCAAATTTTTGTATAACGCCAGAAAAGTTCGACGTTTACCGTGTCCTCGGTTTCGGCCTCCATTGTAGCCAGCGGTATCTGCTACCGAAGCAAGGGATGATACACACTGGCTGTTATCTTGATAAACCCATTGCACCGTTTTCTTTTTCCGTCAAAATAAGAAAATTCTTTCCTCAGAAAATGGTCCCCATTTTTGTCCATGTTTAATGCCATTTTCATTTTCGTCGTGCTTGTCTTGAAGACAAAAGATGGCGTGTCCGGGTTTCCCCTCTTGTCATTGATTTTGTACACATATAAGGGGTCTTTTTTATCTGCATACTCATTAAAAGAGACAGTCGCCTCAAAGTTGTGGCCAAAAGGCTCTATATCCTTCTTCAGTTTCTGTTTCATGTTGGATACACTTTTTTTATATCCAATACAGCACTGGCCTCTCTTTCGACAGCGTTCCAATCCATTTGCTGTTGAAATGCGGACATAACGAACGACGACTGTACCTCGGAGGGCTTGATGTTTGGTTGATTCCGTATAATTTGTTCGATGCTCGTGATGTCCTTTTTTCGGAGACTGTCTTTGACGGGGCATGTGTGATTACCAATGTGGTAAACAGTCACTGATTTATTACAATAACTAAGATACCTTCGCGCACTGCATGCAACATATTCTCCCACTTTACCACAGCCTTTGCAAATCATTTCACCTTCTTCCTTTTCGAACTGCGTTGTACTTGTTACACCAAATTCCATCTTGAATGGACACTTTTCTTTGATGTACTTGTACGACCCCTTGCAATCAGCAAAGCGCACACGGCCATGGTTTTTCCACTCCGTGGGACAATTTTTCTTCCATTTTCTGCCATCTTCAAGGCCATCGAACTTTTGTCGGAAATCCTTAATTTCGTATATTTTAAGACCATTGATTCCAATGGGCAGGGATTTCACTGTTTCTTTTTGTGCATTGTCCCAAGAGGATTTAGATATCTTGCGTTGTTTCGGGTTCTCCTGAATGATGGAATCGTCAGATTCCGATTCCGATTCTTGGTGGCTAGGAAATGCAGAAAAAAAAGAAAACTAGTCAGTGCTTGTAGATAATTTCATCCGATACCTACATATAACAGATTTATATTTTTATACCTGAAAAGCCTGAAGTGAACTTTCGTCTTTGCGATCGTCATCTGAGACTCCTGAGGAACTATGGAAAAAAGTTATAGACTTTGTAAAATGACCATCCATGACCCAGTAAACTAAAACAATCCATCTGAATGAACTGGATTGCACGGGCTAGGCCATGATTCCAAAAAGCTGCAATCAACAACCCTGACTTTCATATCCAGTCAAAGGCAGCTGAGGAAATTGTTAATTTAACGAGTCTATTCCGATTTATGAGCCCCCTGAGTAAAGATATTGATTCAAAGAGGTTCCATTCAACACAAACTATTTAATTCAACTCCTTGTTTAACCCTCAGGCATACAGGGGGTGGGGGTGAGGGGAGGGTGGGGGGTGGGGTATCGTATGGAGTAGCTTGTTGATACATACTGAACCGATCGGTTCATATGAAGTCCCAAGAGGGTATGCAAACTAATACATTTCTCAAGTCACGTGATTTTATTCTAATCGATAAAATCGATAACCACCGAATTTAGCAAGGATAGACCTTTCTTTAATTATCTACTTTTGGAAATTTGAACAAATCCTACCCTAGCTACACACTAGAGAAACACCAATGTTTCCGTGAGAAAATCGATGACAAATAAAGCTATTCCCGTAGTACCATTTACTTATTAAATTTTCCCTTTTCTTGAAAGTTAATCGCAGAACGATTCCATACAGATGATGGTTGATTTGCAATTTGTGAGATGGTCAACAAATCCATAAAAGAAAAAGAAAGAAAAAGAAAAGAGAAAAGCGAGGAAAAAAGATCGAAATAGGTTAGCATGCGCCATATGAAAAACATAGCGCTATTTCACTCTTGTTTAAAGGAAAATTTATCTTTTTTTGTGCCAAATAGGATTTTTAACCACACCGACCGAAAACCGCTAGTTGAGGCCCAAAACGTGGTTTTCCGTGCATTTTCAGGGTTAAGCGCAGCGGGAGGGGGCTAAAGGGGAATCTGACCCTTTTTTCATGTTACTTTCCCATATTCCACACATCGTGGAAACATAGGCGCGCGCGAACTGTTGCCGCAACATTGTTGCCTCGTTTAGCCAACACATTACAAAAAGGTAGAGGCCCGCCGGGCCCGGTACTCGCCCTCTTCCCCTCCTCCTCCTATGAGATACTTTCACAACAGCATTCTTGCGCCGGCTGAAATTTTAATTCGCAACAGTTTTACCTGAAGGCGGGTCGTACCAATTCTTCGTCTGAGTCACTCCCTGGTTCGTTTTTGACGGGAACATCAGGGCATACCGTGGTACTGAAACAATAACGATAACGATAACATTCTTAAATGCCTTAAGTCGTAAACAGAGTTAGTTGCTCCTTTACTTCTACCGCCTTTTCTCGCAACCAAAGTTAGTTCTGAATGCCCAATTTTGCCTTAGATTGCAAGTCATCTTAACTCATGGCGATTTAGACTATTTTTTTTCCTTCACCCTCTTAGCATTAATAATTGTACTTCCTTTTACCTCGATTTGTCATTGAATAGATCCTTGGCTTTCGCATTTAAAGGACGACGATTCTGCCCTGTCTTTGTTGGTGTGTTCTCAGCAGTCGAGAGCTAAGCTCTTGAAACGACATGGTCAGATCTATCACATCGACATCTTTCTCCTTGTCTTCTTTCTATAATAGGGAAAACAAGGCAGTTGCATTATTATCGTTCTCGGTATTTTTTTGTTTATCGCTACTTTATTATTTAATGTCATGCCAGGAGAAACGTCCCGATGAATTACGCCGTCTTTTAATCCTTTTAGCCGTATTCAAGTCGTTCGATTCCTTTGGCGTGCTATCTTTGTCGGCTGATTCCTCTGAAATGGTTATGATTTCTTCCCGATCATCTTTACGAAAAAGATGAAACTGGGGATAAAAAAAAGCAATGTTCTCAATTTCCTGACATCAATGGAAATAAAAGCCTTCTTTTTCCCATTTCATACTCTAGCCAGGGTCCAAATATTTACTGGGAAGAATCAACATGGATGTCAAGATCATTACTCTTAACATCATTGAAATAACCTTCCTCACCTGTAGCTCGCCCCTCCAAACAGGAGCTCAAGGGTTGAATTCTTTCTCGCCCCACCATTCCATTTCAGGAATTTGCCGTCTTCTCTTCCTTTGTGTTTGAAAAAAAATGAACAAAAAGGATCAACAGGATTTTACAGAAGTATAAAAGGCACATTTACCAACTGTTCAATTTTATTTGTAAAACTCTAAAATAAAAACTTTAGGCACTGCCTACAAGCTCCGCTATGGTGCGTTACATTATAACCCGACCCTCATAAGGTTCCCCGGCTTCACTGTCGAAATCCTGTGGGGAATCCTCAGTGCACGGGGGGAGCAACCCGCCTCGTTAAATGACTGCGATATAACGAACTTTACAGTTTAATATAATGGACAGACCGTTTTCCAGGAGCGTTAATTAAAGGCATCATTCTCTTGAGATTTCTTTGGTGATAACCGCTCTTTTTTCAAAACCGCAGTCTTCCTCTCGACAACTACTACATTATCATCTGAGGTACTGGCCGGCAATTTTGTGGTATCAGCATAGCTACCGGTACCCTGTAAAAAAGGTGTATCATGGTTTCGTCAACTTTTTAGCATCACATATTATTTTCACCCTCCCCCCCCCCTCCCCTCCGACAGGTCTTCCCTGGTTATGGATATGGAATTGTATTAGCCCAAGGTATTCTTCAGGAACATTAAAAACATTAGAAACATCTATTTACCGTATTTGTAGGGACAATAGCCACATAATGGTCTCCAGTATGCCCCAAAAATATTGTGCCAAAACATATCCCTGAGCTTGGCCTCATGGTTCTTATACAATCCTCCTCTCCCTGTAAATAATAAAATACTTTTTAATGCCTTATTAAGTGCCCCGTCAGGCGCCAATCCATAAATTACCCTGTATTCTTGGTGAATGGTGGTGGTCGTCGTCGTCAGTTCTTGGCCGGCAAGCCCAGGCGTGTTTCTGGAGTCACAGGAAGCCCAAGCGGCAGGCCAAGGCATGTTTGAGTGGACGAGTGTGAAGTCGTGATGACGTCACAGGGGAACAAGACATTCAGGCGGTGGAGTCACAGGAAGACGAGGCAGCAAGTCAAGGCATAATGTATTTTTCACATAATTTTATTCAATATATATTGGATGGTGGAGTGAAGTGTGATGCCGTGATGACATCACAGAGGCACAGGAAGCCCAAACGATGGAGTCACCGGCAACCCAAGCCGCATATTTTTCATTTAATTTTTATTGGATGGTGGGGTAGATAAGCAGTGACGTCAATGAGGACGTCAAAAAGGGCCATTTGTAAAGGGATTCTTGTTACATTAAATTTTCGCGACGCGTTAAGCGCCTGCTTGCGTGTACTTGGGAAGACTTGCAATGACTTACGATTACTTTCTTGAACTTTGATGGAGCTCAAAACCCACACACAAGTGGACGCAAGTTTTTCACCGTTTGGCCACCCAACGCAAGTGAACGCAAGTTGGTCTCTTTAGCGCGAGTGCAAGTGTGCACTGAAGTGGCTTTTTTGAAACTTGCGTCCAACTTGCGTCTACTTGCGAGTCCGTTTGGCCGGGGCTTTAATTTCGCAAATTCCGCGAATTAATGTGACTAAGATTATATTCTATAATATATTATTCTATATAAGTGAAAAACCTTTTGAACTATACAGTTTTTTCATTCAGAAAATGCGTGTGGAGACGAGTTGTCATATCTTGACCGTATTATTGTTTTTAATTAAGAATCGTCTTACCCCGTGTACAGTGAGTACAACGATTTCCAGGTGCATCACATCCGAGAATGCTTGGATAACCATGTTGGTTGCGAATTCGCCTGGTAATTTTGTGATAGCCACTTCCCATTGAACGGGCTTTTTCTTGTCTGTGAAGTCCTCCTCGCAGACGAAGCTAAGACAGTCGTTAATTAATTAATTATTTGTGATTAAGCGAGGGGAATAGCTTGTCGAACTAATAGTTATTTCTTGATATTCGAATGATGAGCTGATAAAGTACATTATAGTAAATGGTTTCCAGTCTGGAAGCAGCGCAAAACATTTCACGTCATGTCCGCCATTTGTTGTTCCTTTTTTCTTGGGTTTCTCAATTGCGACTCTTTTAGTCCTTAATTCACTTTGTCTGTAGAAAGCGAGGCGTAATTGAATGGCCAACAGTCTGGGATATAAAAGTAAGACGAGTACGGAAAGACTTCTTTCCTATCTATTTCTTTGCTCGTAATAACTATCAATGAAAATACTTACATCAAAGCGATGACTTAATAGATACTCGAAGGTCGCCTCCTTTAAGCACGCACCGTCTTGTTTCAGCTGGTGTGCAGCTGCCGAAAAAAGGCAGCTTCCATCTCCTTTTGGATTGAAGGAGACAATAAAGCCTTTCTGTTTTAATCGACTGCGAAATGATTCCATAGCCACGATAACAGAACAGAAAGATGAGTCCCGGGAGATGAGCAAATAAAGCTGGAACGACGAGACAGGGGTTTGGACAGCAGGAAACTGCATTTGGTTCTGGCAATCAAAGCAACACGCCCAGACAATATAGCTAGCCGGCTACATTCGAATCTTGTGGCGACATAAAGCTAAGAATATCCTCTAAAATAATTTGAAAATAATTTTGAATACTGAATTTTTCGACCCTGGACAATTTACCCTCGACCCTCGACCCTCGACTAGTTACCCTCGACCATTTACCCTCGACCCTCGACTAGTTACCCTCGACCCTCGACCAAAAGGCAAACTCTACGAAATATTGACGGCTCGCGCATAGGCAAAACTATAAGAAGATCGCGATACTTGACTAGATTGACGTCATCGTTCCTGTTTCAGGGGCACCCAACGAGAATATAGTTCAAAACCACTGAAACATAGCATTGTTAAACGTTTTTTCGTATTTAAACGTTAGATACAGGCATATATTTATCTCCTAAAAAATTTTTATCTGTTCGGATTTCCTAGCTGAAAGTCTAGTGATCCGAAAATTATAGGGATCAAAACTTACCTTTTCGAAAATGTCAGCCACAAAAGAGGCTCCCGAAAACTCTAGGCGACCTTTTTAGGGTAAGAGTCCGTTAAAAATGGACAATTATACCATGTTTTAGACGTTCGAAAATCCTAGAACAGGCAGGCAAGCTAGGAATTTTACAACAAATGTTCCGAAAATTTTAGATCTCAAATCGTCTTCCGAACAGATATTTTCCGAAAATTGACGTTGGGTGCCCCTGCTGTTTCACGCTCGGACCACAAGGATATCTTGTATAAGAGTCCAAAACCACTGATCCTTACTTGCTTTTATTATTAATTGACCTCGGAAAATACTTAAGATACAAAACAAAAGGGTCAGTAATTTATGTAGTTTTTTGAATAACGTAGAATGTCTTTCATTGTCCCCTGTTTATTAAATAATAAACTCTTTTTAATCCGAAGTACTAAATTAGCTTATGAAAAAAAAATCATATTATGACGGCGTCTGATCTTATGTTGGCTTTAACGTTAACAACCAACGGCTTAACCGTGTTTGCGATTTCATTATATTCACGACGACCGAACGGAACTCAGCTTGGACCTTTATTATTGTAGTCCGGTAGGGAATTCAGTTTCCATAAATAAATAACTATTGATTACTTTTTACTTTTTTATAGCGAACCATTTTTGTCAATATCCAATAAAGGCTTTAGCTTCGCAAAGCTTATGAAGACATTTTTACGTACTATGACGCCTTTTTTTTTATAAAAGG
>NC_090892.1:65461146-65473646 GCF_036669925.1 Montipora capricornis | reverse complement strand
TCTTATATCGCAACTGATTTTCAATAGGATGCCTGAAATGTGTGCAAGTTTATAAGTGATTTCAATTCCATAACTTTCTTACCAGTTGCAGATGTTTTTTAGTCTTCAGTTCAAAGCTTTGGTTTTGGTTTTCTGATAAGAATAAACTTGAGTTTGTGAATAATTGACATGAAGCTACTCAACTCACAATTTTTTCCATTTGAAAATCACTCTTTAACGTGAATTTGGAGTTGTTTTGAAAGTGCTGTTCTACGATATATGCACCATATTTTATGTTTACAGAATGTACTTGCTCTCAATGCCTTTACAGGGTACGTGCTACTCTTTGAAGTCCTAAAGTTTATTGGAAACAAAATGGCTCGTAAAGACGGTCCATTCGAACTGTAAACATTTTCTTTATACAATGTTTATTGTGGCCATTGTTGTTGCAGTGCGTCCAACCGATATCATCAAGTTCTGATTGGTGTTTTGTGGCAAATTGTTTTACATGCCGATCCTGCGGTTCGTTGCTCAGCAGCTCCGTTATTTACTGTAAGTCCCGTATCTCGTTTAATGTTGATGTTGCTTTGCCATCGAAGCGATGATGGCGGCGTAGTTCAAATGGCTCATAAGAGTTTATAAACCCAATTCTTGCATTACATTACCAGCTGCAAATGTCGCTCCTAAAGGTTTGAATGATTGTTTGACGGGCACCAAGTTTCCTTCTTCCACGTTTATCCTGCGCTTTTCCCACCCTTCTGTCTCGAAAATGGCTTTGCTCGTAAATACGGATGTTTTTATGCAGCTCATATCTGCTTTAAGCCCAGTCTTCCAAATCTGTCAGCGGGGTGAGGAATATCTTCATTTAGGCTTTGATCATGACTTAAGTAAGTTAAGGAGTTAGTTAAGTCAAAGAAAGAAACTGGTAAATGGCTACTGTTAGTCGGGAAGGCTAAACCATTCCAAGTTCTAAGAGGACATTTTTGCCCCTGAGGAGTTCTCGCCCCACCTTTTTTACCATCTTTACAGCACCACTTGCCCTCAAAAAGTACTGCATTAACATTCTAAGGTGAAATGACAGGAAGTGCATCCTCTTAACGTGAAAACAACCTATCAACTACTAACAAGACTAGAGGGCTTAGTGAGAATATTGGCCTCTTGAGAAATTTAAATAGTATCCACATTTTCCAAACATCATTTGAATAACAACAATTTGTCAAATTTGCCCGACAATAGCCCCCACCCCCTCCCCCTCCCTTCCCGCCCCTAAGCTTTCTGGTCTTGGTGGTAAATTAGTCGTCACATAAATGGTATATGACGTTTACCTTCACTCCTGGCATCTTCGCTTTCAGGTTTTAATAAAAGGTGTCGATTTGGACTTAATTAGCAGGCAGGTGCTACCAGCTCTAGTCACACTTTCTTCAGATGCGCAAATGTAAGTTCTTAGGTAAACATCCGGCCAAACTATAATTTACACAGATTTTACGAAAGGGCAAGTCTTCAAATGTTATTTCGACTTTTAGAAGTTGAGATCAAAGCTGAAGAAAATTCAAAGAAGCCAGAGTTAAGTTTGGTTGCAAGGTATATTCCATGTTCTGACATTGTTTGCGCTTGAGAAGTTTGCGTAGATAAGCACAACCCTGCTGGGCACTATGAATCCTTGCACAAGGAGTTCACAAAGACTTCGTGGTCCCGCTGTCGCGGTCTGATCTACGGATCCATGGGAAGGGAGCTAATAAATAAGCATGAGGAAGTTTCAGCAACAATGAAGTTAACGATAACTTCAAAGACAGAGGAAACGCTTTTGAGTGAGTTGAGAGAACAGCGTCCGCTCTCCCGTTGCTCCTGCAAAAGCGGTATAACAGTGGATACACGCTTTTGCTTAGGGTTACGTAAGGTAATACTTAGATCTTTGTACAAATCTTGTTGGATCGTAGTGACTTGTCCACCACTGAAGAAAGTAATCCTGTTTTTGTGGCCTGCACATGCGGCGTGTATTTTAGAACAATGTGCTTTCTTTTCCTTTGCTAATGAAATTCTAACATAGTTTTGACGAGAACGTCCACACAACGTCACCATGCTCAGCTACGTTTTTTAGAAAACGATCCCAAACATTGGCCGAATGACCGAGAGAGGTAATAACATATAGACTTATTTTTCTACATTGTGGTCATTGATAGGTCAGTACGGACAGCCTCCATTCCCGCTTTCGCCTCAATAGTTGAAAATGTCACTGATAAAACGGTAAGAAGGGCGTTGTGTGGAAAAATTAGTATCGAGATTAGAATGATTGATCATGTCAGTTAAGGAAAAAGTTGCGCAGATGCAATGACAAGTAAAAAGATAATAATTTAGTCTGAGTAATGTTATTCATTATTATTATTATTATTATTATTTTATTTTTTTGCAGATTTTAGAGAAAGTGTACGTGCAATTCCAATCATTTCTTGAGCCGGACCCTCAATACAAAGATCAACACGAACTACAAACTACAATGATTAGAACTTTTGGCAAAGTTGCCCCTCATGCAGAACCGCATTTTAGAGACGAAGGTACAACAGTTTGAGGACGTCCGTTTTATTATACACTGATTTATCTCACCATTTTTCCCTTTCCATAATTCCAGTTAAACACTGCGTATAAAACAATTAGGAAACACTTTGTCAGTATATACCTGTGTCTTGTAAACACACATCATTTCTTTATTGTTTGTCCGATACTTACGCAATCATTGCCATGTAGTCGTTCAGTTGTTTTCGCGAATACGGACTCGCTTCCAGGCCTTCCTTGTTGGTTTTGTGAGGACGACTTAGGGACCTGCCTGAGGCGATTTTACACTTTGCAAGTTTTGTGTGTAACCTGCGTTGCAACAAAATTGTGGAACAAGTTCTACAAAGACATATAAATGAGGTTTTAAATATCGTTAGTCAGACCTTAAATTAAAGATTCTGTATCTTAAGCATTTGTATCATTTTCTTTGTCATGAGCATGGTCCAACTCTTGATTTTAGGTTCTTTGACTTCGTGTTGACCAAACTTAGAAAAAGACCAGTTCATCGGTAATTTAAAGATTTAATCGATAACCATAAACTCCAAAGATTAATTTGAAGGAGGTATTCTGGCGCTCTTTCCTTTCTTTGGGTATCAATCCTTTTTGTTTCTGATCGAGGATGTCTTCCACTAACACTTACTTGATCTTTTCTAAAGTTCTCTTGCCTCGATTGGTGGTCATGGCGACGATAAACAACCAATTACAAAATGACAACAGACGGATGGAGATTGCACTCGAGTTAATGGAAGCTTACGTGTCGCTAACGTGTTGCTGTATCCTTTTACATCTTACCTGTGCCATTGCGAAACTGTAATAATCATTACAGAATGAGTTCGTACGTTTACGGTTGAGAGTTTGTTGCGTTTCGCGTTAGCGTTGCCTGTTGCCTTTTCCAGGCGTCCAGGGAAGCCGGTTGCAAGAGAGCTCACTGTATCTTTAGATCCGGAACAATTTTGGCCGCATCCACACTCTGAAAGCCTTGAGGAAGCAAACCGTAACGTAGCCTGCAGGCAACTTCTGCAGTGGAGTTTCGCGCGACGTTTATTTCGGGCGCAAAGGAGCGGATGCGAGAACCGATCGTTCGCGCCCGAAATAAATGTCACGCGAAGCTGCTCGCATTCTAACGGTAGCGTAGCGGTAGCTCCGCAATGGTAATGGTAATGAATTTATATAGCGCATTTTCTATTAACATATTCAAATGCGCTTTACAAGCAAGTGATCTATGGGTGAGATCGGACATCAGCATATATAGGAGCCGCTGGCAGCCGCTATCAGTCCATTAGGGATCTCACCCAGCACATGAATGAATGAAATGGGGCCTGACCACAAGACCGGGAGCTCCATGCCCTACTCTTGACGAATAGTGTGTGGGTTCTTTTACGTCCCACTGGGTTGTGAACATTGAAGGGTTGTGAGACGGGGCCTACGGTTTATAGTCCTTATCCGAGAAGACTAGAGTCTAACCATTTGCGGATGTAATTACAAAGGCAGCACTTTCTCCTCAGTTATTTTAAGACCCTGAGTGTTGGTCCGGCCGGAGTCGAACTCACGACCTCCCGCATGGCAGCCCGATGCTCAACCAACTGAGCCACCGGTGTGCGTGTTTCGCTTTCTTCTATTAAGTGCGAATAATCCCTAAGTTATTTTAACCGTTAAACTGTTTAATTTTGTTGCCGAATTGAATGTTTATTTCTCTTTCTTTTTGTGGATTGTAAGTAGCTTCTCTGAGTTGGTATTGTTTTCCTTAACCAAGTGAAGTTATTTCTGTAGACGTAATAAATGACTATATCATCTCAGGACTGCGGGCAGTCAAACAAGACATTGAGACACTTGCGCCAGATAGTGAGGTACGCACAGGTCGAGAGAAATGAGACGGTTTTTCATAGTATATTGAGCGGCACCTCGAAATATGAAAAACTGCTCTTGGTTAGGACAGGCCAACCACACTGTGGCTTTCACTTAAGGTGAAGCGAATAGGCTTTCTTTTTCTTCTGTATGTTAAAATTCAGCTTGAAGGAGAGGTTTAGAGGACAAATACAAAGGAAAGTGGATGATATTTAAAATATGTTTCACATTCATTCCAACATGTTTCTATTGTTTTGTCTTCACTGCCTCATGATGAAGCTGAATATTTGATATTTTGAAAATGGCCTATTGAAGGTTCCTCTCACACGGGGTACTTGAGCCATGCATGGTTGTTCTTTCGTACACACTGTTGAGTTACAGCAATTAAGTCGTCACTTTTGTTGTTAGTCCAAGCCCTTGGTCTCAGTAAAACCAGCTCCAACCTCAACTTTGTTTTTTTTTTCTTTCAGGAAACTGTTCTTGTCCTTCTCAGGGAATGCGAAACTAAAGTAGACCAGAAGTCCTTTGCAAAGTAAATGCGCCTCTTCATTGGTTTTTGTTATTTCCGAAATGATTGCATGTTTAATTGAATTTCCTGTCCTTTTTTTTAATTTACAGTTTTCCTGCTGGCAGCAAGATTGGGCAGGAAATCAAGAGCACCTTTATAAGCGGATTTCATCGATTAAAAGATGCTCCGCGACCAAAAATGGCAGACATTTTCAAAAAGAAAGATCGGTTCGATTCGTGAGTTGGCATTGCAACCATGGCAACAATGCATAAATAGGATGTCCTGAGTATTCGGTCTCTTTCCGACCAAAAAAAGAATTCGGAGCCTCGAAAAAGGCGCGAAATATTTTCGGTCCCATAGTGTAGCGTGTTAGAAAAAATTCAATTGCAATTGCAAAATTTCTTTTTTTGAAACGAAGGATACATGCAGAATTAGTGTAGATACACCAGGAGCCCGTAATCAGGAGAATACAACTCCAATACGAGGTCTACGGATTGGCATTTTCACAGTTCAAGCTATTTTTAGACGAGTTCTCAAATACGATTTCGCTTGCACGAGTGACCATTCTCAATTGATTTCATGTCTCAATTGATTTGATGTCTCCATCGAGTTATAGAAACACGATTTTTAACCAATCAGCACGCGTATTTTCTTAGGATTGTTTTCTAAATTGAATTTGAATTGTACGCTCCTAGTTCTGGGCTCATGATACCCAAAATACGGCGCGTGAAAAACCTGAATGGAGGGGCATCTAGGGCTAATCCTCGCTAAATTGTAAATGCAGCACAATCTTGTAATCGCTGTTTGTAATATTCGACACTACTTATATTAAATAACGTAAAATGTTCATGCTTTCAGCAGAGTCCCCTCAAGAAGAACACATTAAGGAAAAAAATGCGAATTAAGCGTGGAAAAATGTCCATACTTTGTAACCCAGCCGACAAGAAAGTTTGTCAAGTTAAAAAGAAAATAAATTTTACGTGTCTTCAATGAAAAAGAAGTTTTACTTAGGTGACATACGTCAACGGAAAAAAACGAAGCAATTTCCCGTGGCTGTAAATATTTAGAATTCTACGCGGAGACAATAAATGTAATGTACCTTGTTTTTAAAAGTGGAAGTGGTGTGTTTTTGAACTTAAATCAGAGTTCACATACAAGCATTAGATTTCCCTGTTATTTTTGCGAATTTTATAACTTTCAATGAACAGAGTACGTATGGTATTTATAACAAAAAAAGAATTTGTATTGTAACAATTGCACAGAAAGTGTGTCACATTAAATTGGGAACTAGTGATCAATTAATGGTAAAACGCGTGTATCTTGAGTCTTAATGCGTACAGTTAGAGAAGACGAAAATATAGAATATTTGGCTCGAGGCGCAGCCCAGGGCAAGTATTGCTTTTTATTAAGTGCTTTGCTAAGTAAACTTTCCCGATGCTCAAGGGCTCGGTAAATGCACAACGAAATACGTAACATTTCAACTTCGAAGAAAGCCGAGAAAGGTTGTGTACTTACGGAAATGCACTTACGTGGAAAGGGAAACTTTCGCTGGGCATAAAAAAACAGCTACGCTACTCGTCAAAGTTCTACAGACTGAGAGCGAGTGCAAGAGGCAGCTGTTAACGCGTTTTCGAACGGTAAGAGCATGGTAAAGTTGCCTTTTAATTTTGGCGTAAGACCAGCCTTCCCCATTTAATAAATGTCCCTCGCTATGGGTATAATGTGACCAGTACAAGTTTTTTTTCAATGGTGATGACATCGAAAGTACTGCAGATTTATTCCTCACGTTAAAGAATTTTCTAGTGTCGCCGTTGCCTAGCAGGCTGATATTTCAACATTCGCGAAAACAAAAGGAATGTTGAATGGTTGTTGAAGCAAAGTTAAAACGCTTTTAAACTCATTCAACACCGAGTCAACTTCGATTCAACATGTTTCAACACGGTTGATAGAGGGGAGAGGGGCCAAGCGGTTTCAAATCGAGCGGATGTTGAACCACATGTTAAAGCCGTTTGACTGAGTCTTATTCACGTAAGAGCAATCAAACAATTCCAACACCTCTATGGGTCTATCGTCTTTCAAGCGGCGAGAATTAAAGTTGAAGTTCATTACCAAAAAATTAACTAAGAGTTTTAAGGCTGTAAAGAATAATTTCAAATTGGAAATCCTCTTCTAGTTTTTTGTATTGCGTTTCTGGAATTTCCAAATCGTTTCGTGCAGGATACTAACTCGCAAGCTAAGTAAATGCCATGCAATCAGAATCCAGCTTCCTGGAGAAATCCGAATTGCTTGTTTCATTTTTCGTTCTTGTCCATATCTAAAAAAATTCAGTGGCGTAAGTAAATCTTTTAGTTCTGCTCCAACTCCCTAAAAAAAATGTTGAGACACGGTTGTAGTTTTATTGCTATTCTTCCTAAACAACATTTTAGTTTGAGTGCTGTTGTGGAAGGGGCAAGTTGACCTTCTTTTCAAATTATGGTCAAAAACTTCCAAAAATGCAAAAAAAGTCTCAACTCGTTTCATTCTAGGATTGCAATTATTTCATGAAGACATCAGACACCTCAGGCTTGGATAATAATGAATGTAACTTACAAAGTTACGATTCAGATCAAACGCTTAACTTTCGACACTGATGCTGAATAGCATACTTTCCTTTTAAGGTGGAGTTACACCTGAAAGCCGTTTTCACGCCGCTTAAAATCGGCTCAATGGAAATATCTCGTTTGCGTTTCAAGCAATACAAAAACCCTATGCTCAAAACACAAATCAATGTTTTGGGGTGTTTTGTAATTTTTTTGGTGATTTTTCGGTATGTTTGTGAGGAGATAGTTTTTCTCAAAGGAGTAGTAAAATTTGGAGAAATAAGAAATAGTTAAGATTTGATGTGTAGTTTAAAAAATAGAATTTGAAGTTAAAAATTGATATATGGACACCCAAACAGTCCCCTACCAACCTGGTGTGCTCGTGGGTTGAGGGAACTGTCTGTTGGTGTTCCAAAAATAATGTATGTTATGGTCCGGGTCCTAGAAAAGTGGTGGGCGAAGCTATTTTCCGTTTATGAAATTCCGTGAAATTTCTTCTGCGCATAAAAAAGGTAATGCGATATGCAAAGGCTGTTTGATGGCATTATGTGTGTGATTGTGTTTTCTGTGCAACCAAGGATGGATGAAGTTCCATCCTTAGGGGATGAAGTTCCCGGTGTTGTGGCTGTCCTCTGTTATGGGTGGGTGGGTATAGCAGGTCCACATCAGCTGAATAGCTGCCAAACCTTCAACCTGCTTAAACAAATAATTAACAAACAACAAACAAACTTGACCAAAATCCTGGTGAAGGATCCGGTTTTAGTAATCAACGAAGGAAATGACGAAGACAAATAAATGTAAACGCAAGCAGTGTATGTCTCACTTCGAGCGCCCAAAACTAAATATGATCCAATGTAAAATGACAACGACAATGATGGATGTACGCTTACTTAAAATCACTTGAGAGCGAAACCCAGTAGTTACAGGGTACAGGCAGATATAAATCCCTATGCGGCATCTTTTGAAGAACGAGACAATAGAGCTTACTCTTATTCAATGAAATGCAAATAAGTGGCGGGGTATTCTGAAGTTTAGCCAGATCTTCACAGGGTTCCATTTTGGGGAAAGAAATGGTGCCGATTCATTTCACTGACCGAAGCCCGAAAGGGCGGAATTTAAACAGTCGCCGGAAAGTCGACCTTTTGTTTAATTTAACTTGATTGCGCTGTACTTGATTGTCACCTGAGTGAAAATCGTGGGTATTAATAGCTTTATGACAGAAGCGTCTGTCAGATTTTTTTCGATTGATAATGATTGTGACCGTTATTTTCGAAACCGTAAATGCAAAGTCGTTTGTCAGGAAGAAGGAACTGACACGGCAAAAGATCGTTAATTAATGCTTTTAGGGTTGCACGAAAGTCTCGCTTTTACCTGGTTAATGACAACAAAGCTTAGAGTTTGTTTAGCTTTTCTGGCGGATTTCAGACAGGCAGTATAACACCTCTCAGTGAAAGGTTCTGTATTGTTTACTTCGGTCGATTTGAGGGGCAACCCTAAAATCTGGAATCCGGAATCCGGAATCACAGGTCATTGTTTTACCAACACAGAGAGTAAAAACTATCCTAAACATTCATAAAAGCTAACCTTAGGCCTAATTAGGCCTAAAAAAACGTTTTTAGGCCTAAGGTTAGCTTTTATCAATGTTTAGGATAGTTTTTACTCTATGTATTGGTAAAACAATGACCTGTGATTCCGGATTCCGGATTCCGGGTTTAAGGGTTGTCCCGATTTGAGAGCCTCGCAATCCCTAATTATTCAGTCATTAAAAAAGAAAGGAAACAAATAAAGAAAAAGCATCAACAACTAAAGATTCTTTTTGCGATTTCGTGCGATCAAAATTCAAACACGAGAGAATAAAAAACAGCAAACCAACATAAGATGTTTTCCGCCCGTAGTATAATGCTATCAGTGGCGATTAAAATGGAAGAAAGGGGACTTACGAACGTTTGGCTTAGGCTAAGAGGTCTTTTTAACCGATAGTGTGGAATTTGAAACCATTCTAAATTGCTCACCATTAATACAAGCGTAGAGAAATTTCACTAATTTCCTATATATTTTTTAGCCTTTTAAGTGTCAGCAACTCATTTTAATATTCACCGTTTGTCCATTCACGAGCCTGCTGTTACCATTAACGTTCGTCGCTTTTAAAATTAACAATTCAGTATTATTTGAGCCTCTGATCAGAATGAGAAACACCATAAAAGCGAAGGATTGCAGAAAACCACTGATACCTTCGTAACTCACTTTTACCTCAACTGAGAGCACGTTGTATCATGCCTCGTTCTTTTATAAACTGAATTAATTTTCCGCAATCCCGCGCCTCAAACCGCAACACCTTTAACAAAAACAGTGCCTATGTTCTTTCATAAAATCTATATAAACATTGAAGAAAGGAGAATCCAGGATCACTTGGACTTCATCGGCCTTTGGGTAAGATCAAAGCTCTTATCTCACAATGAGTTACTACTGGATGGGTTAAAATCGGTAATCAGCGAACGTTTATCCAAAGTTACAGCTGTAGGGGTCGCTCTAGAATTAGCCGAGGAAATCTGATTATCTAATTTAACGGCTTTGTCACTGTACCCGTCTCCAGGGATCAATAACTGAGAAATTGCTGTCCGTTTCTTTGCAATGCTTCACGGTTCTGCCATGCACTTACAATAAGAACAACAAAAAATCAGTCATCGTTATGAAAAGCGAAAATGGCCGATTTCTTTTAATGAGAGACACAAAAATCATGCCTTGACGCGTCTTTATCGTGTAAAGAGTGTAAAACGAGAGAGAGTCTATTCCGGAATAAGAATACGTAGAGACTTGATTTAAAACGGTATTTTTCGTGTTTTGAAGCAACAAGGATAATAAAGATATCTTTAAAATAGCATTTTAGCAGGTGTTTGACAATTTTAATGTGAATCTACGTAAAAGCGAAGGATTTCTATCTTCTATTTCATGTATTCCTATTCCGGAATACGGTCAATCGAACGCACCCTTAATGTCTAGCGATGTTCAGATGTCTCAGATGTTAACCGTCTCTATTGCAAAAAAAAAAAACAAACATGGACGCTATCATATACTGAAAAGAATTGTGCACTTATTGACTCTCACGATGAGCACAAGCTCGGCGCTTCGTTCATGTCCACCTCACTGTGCTTAACATGTACAGCTTCTTCAAATGCTTTTCTTTTGCGTTAACCTTTTTGAATTTGGTGAACTCACTTGTTTTTTACGGGAGCTAGTTCTTTTTTACCCGATGCGTTTTAACTCAAGTTACACCAGACAGTGTTTTTAAACGCTGTCTGGTATAATTTAAATTTAACATATGAGACTTAGTCCACTTAATTTTAAATGTCCCCTGGATTAAAAGGGCTATTCTTTAGCTTGCCAAAACTGATCCAAGTTGGTTGATCTGAACAATGTAAAAATCTGGAAATTATGAACAGAATTATATAAAATTTATATATGTTGGCAACTAATCCAGGATCAAATATTGCGCTTACTGAGAGAAAAATGATTGGTTCACTAGTCTAGTAAGTTCACTAGCAAGAGCTTTTCTTTCCTCCATTATATTTCGGGTTTGATATTCAGGCTCACCTTCCTCCACTGGAGGTTTTTTTCGGTGTAATCTGGTTATCCCCTTTTACATTCGATTGGATTTAAATTGTTCTAATTTCTGATGCGATAAAGGCATGAGTGTAAATTTAGTCTATACTGTATTCAAAGCTTTTCCAAATATACCGCCTAATGTTTCACCCCAGTTTTGGCTATCATGCTACGCCTTTTACATTTCGTCACAATGTATAACACGAGAAATCAGAACTCCGAAAAAAGTTCCTATCTATTTATCGGTTTGGCACCGAAAATTTCTTCTTTCGCGCACTCAGCTGGGTATGGCAAAAAAGTTAACATAGTTATGCAAAACATTCCCGTGAAATATGGCATGGTTTATCCCACATCTCACTTGCATTGCATTTTTTTACGGCAGCGTAGTGAATCGAACAAAACCGAACCAAAAATCAATCGAACTCAATTGTTCGTAGTCATGTTCGATTGGTACGTTACGATCGGTAGTTCAACATAATCGAACTGGAAATTTGCGGTGAGTTCGATTCAGTTCGATTACCGAACGAAATCGAGCTAAATCGACGCGATAAGCTCGATTTTGTTCGGCAGAAAAACAAAACGGCATACAAAAGTTGATAAGATTTCAGTATGAATAGAATTGGAAGGATTTTACTCTTTTAAGCGCGTTTCAGGGCAAATGTGAAAGATATTAACACACTACATTTAACCAAGATCTTTCTTGTTCAGATGACTGATTCAAAACTGATAAATTATAGTAAGACTGGATAACGTGAACATCACAGTAAACTATGTAAACTATCTTTATTTTAGAGATAGCGAGAATTTTATATGATGAACCTTGCAAATAGCATTCTATATTTGCTGTATTTCACGCGGTGAAGAAAGAGATACGTCCAAAGCATATTCTTCACATATGAAAAAATATAATCAATAACCGTCCAGAGTAGAATTACTCAGCCAATCGGAGCAAAGCATTCAAATAGCTTCCGAGAAGCGCAGTCTTAAAATCAGCACCCATTCGAACTTTGTGTTTCGAAACCTGGCTTCGACTTCTCGTTTTGTTCCTCTGGAGTTACCGTTAGATGATTTTAAAGAGGAGGAACATTCAACATTTCTATAAACAGCGTAAGTCAACAGAGTCCAAATTTTTCTTTGCACCGCGCGAAGCGCTGCAAGAGCAACCATGACATGATTGAATCTGACATTGATTAGGGACAAGCGAAAGGATTTCGTTCTTAGTATTTTGCTTACTTAGGCTCTCTGTCTTCTTGTTACAGGACTGGAAACCGAATTTGCTTTGACACTAGGCTCGCTCACTTGATCGGTCTTGTATTTTTTGCTGTTCTGCATGCATTTAAGGGCATGGCATAGGGAAAAATATTGATTCCAAGTCTATATTTAATTCTGGTTATATATATAATAAGAAAATTACAGCATTAAATGTGCTTTCTACGGAT
>NC_090892.1:65438646-65446146 GCF_036669925.1 Montipora capricornis | reverse complement strand
TCCCTCGTCAACCCTTTTATTTTAACTTTCCTGTTTTAGAATCAGCTCTTTGGAAAGGATTGTTACTAGGCTGCGTATCATTGGTGTTTCTTAGGAGAAACTAATAAAGTGTCAGTGGCTTTCGCTGTTCCGGTTTTTTTGCTTCTATGCGTTGCATGATAAAATAATTGACACGAGTTTTCTGTGTAGTTCTCAATGAGTCATTTGATATTTATTATTTGTCATAAATCACGGCGCAGATCACCAACCAACAGAAACATCTACTATAGATATATGGTCTTTTTATAGACCTTCAAATCGTATAACAGATTACGGCAGCAGGAGCCGTGTAGTATAAGCTAGTATAATCCTATGGGTCAGCGCAATTATACGCATTCACCCCTGTAAAACCAAAAACATGGAGAACTCAACGATAACAATATAATAAAGACAAATATCAAATGCCGCATTCACAGGCTGGCAAACAACTAGCAAGCACTAACACGTAATTCACGCCATTGCTTCAAAGTCTCTCTACCTGTCTCCGGCGATTAAAAAGCGAAGTAAAGAAGAGTAAGGGAAAAGATCAAAACATTGGCACTCTTCAAAGATATCCAGGTTAGGGGGTATATATCCGAGACCCACTACATTTTAGATTGTTCCGCAAAAAATATCTCGCAGATGAATAAGCATAACAATAAGCTTTACTAAACAAGGTCAATTCATTTAAAAATTTAATTGGGTACTCCTAATATGTTGTTCGAGAGAAATAAAGCTGGAGCTGCGGTGGTGTACTGCCCGAGAACCATTACCTATTTTGATACCTATTTTTGACAAGAAGTATCGTTGTTTTACCTCCTCCTTACGAAATTCTGCAATACTGCAGGCAAGCGGCAATTGCGCCCATTCAATGAAAAGGTTACTTTAAAATAATATTTAGGCTATGAAGCGTGTTGATGCGCTGGGCATTATCCAATGATGTGTAAAGCTCATACCTGAGGTAAACTTGGCCGGAAAAAAGTGGATTTTTTCTAGTTATATGAGTCGCTATAGGATGATAACATGTGTTCGAATAGTCCTGACTGTGTATTAGCTGACCTGTTGTAGATTCTTTTGCGGTGACCCTTTTGTCTACATGTTTTATTACAATATTACAGGGTGGAGTTTTGTATTTATCACCCTGGTCGTCCCCACACCCATAGCATTTTCTCACTGTTGGAGGCGTGATGACCAGCTCGTAGATACTTGGCGACATGCTAGAATTCCACGAGGGCTGTAAGCCAGCACAGGGCATTGGTGATTGAGTGAAAGACGGTCGAGGGGGAGGCGGCTGAGAAAAAGGTAGTCGAGGATACGCGGGCGGTTGAGGAAACACAGACGGTTGAGGAAACACAGGCGGTTGAGGAAACACAGGCGGTTGAGGAACCAGAGGCGGTTGAGGTAAAGTCTGCATCCGTGGCTGCATCATATTGGCAGCGCTGTGGGTAGCAGGGTAGCTCGGCTGCGAAGTAGGCGGAGGATTTACGCCTTGATTGGTTACCTGTGGTGATGGTAAAGCTGGACCCTTTGATTTAGTTGCCTTCTTTTTCCGCGAAGGTGTTTTGTGTGAGGAGCCTGCATCAAAGAGCAGCCCGTCCGGAGAGGAAAACATCTCCTTCCTAGTTGACTGCGCTCTCCGCACCTCCGCTTTATGTTGCTTACGTGCTCGGTCAGCAAACGAAGGACCTTTTCCTCCGGGTGTAACGCCGGTCAAGTATGCTTTGGTCTCCACGTCAAGCAGCAAAGCGTCTCGCGTGTCTGCTTGACATGCGTCTAGTAGAGACAAATGTTGGCGGTCTCGGTGAGCCCAACCGGCGTGAATCACTTCAGCCTGGTTCATTTGCGGTGCACTGGGGTTGGTGAACGCACGGAAAATGAACCCACGGAGCTCATGCCACCACGATACCCAGCTTGTCAGGAAAGCCCTGCTATCATCGGCCCCAATAAATATTAAGTCCATATCAGATTTGGCGGCCTGGTATCCAGCAACAGTTGTGCATAGTAACAGCCTGTCACACAGTTGTTTGAACTCGTCACTGCTCTCACTATCAAGTTTTTGAGGTTTTTTGTTTCTGTGGTCTTTGAAGTGAAACTCACACAATTTAATATCGGCGTCATCCCCAAAAACCTTTGAAATTCCTGCATACTCATTAAAAGAGACAGTCGCCTCAAAGTTGTGGCCAAAAGGCTCTATATCCTTCTTCAGTTTGTGTTTCATGTTGGATACGCGTTTCTTATCCAATACAGCACTGGCCTCTCTTTCGACAGCGTTCCAATCCATTTGCTGTTGAAATGCGGACATGACGAACGCCGATTGTACCTCGGAGGGCTTGATGTTTGGTTGATTCCGTATAATTTGTTCGATGCTCGTGATGTCCTTTTTTCGGAGACTGTCTTTGACGGGGCATGTGTGATTACCAATGTGGTAAACAGTCACTGATTTATTACGATAACTAAGATACCTTCGCGCACTGCATGCAACATATTCTCCCACTTTACCACAACCTTTGCAAATCATTTCACCTTCTTCCTTTCCGAACTGCGTTGTATTTGTTACACCAAATTCCATCTTAAATGGACACTTTTCTTTGATGCACTTGCACGACCCCTTGCAATCAGCAAAACGCACACAGCCATGGTTTTACACTCCGTGGGACAATTTTTCTTCCATTTTCTGCCATCTTCAAGGCCATCGAACTTTTGTCGGAAATCCTTAATTTCGTATATTTTAAGACCATTGATTCCAATGGGCAGGGATTTCACTGTTTCTTTTTGTGCATTGTCCTAAGAGGATTTAGATATCTTGCGTTGTTTCGGGTTCTCCTGAATGATGGAATGGTCAGATTCCGATTCCGACTCTTGGTGGCTAAGAAATGCAGAAAAAAAAGAAAACTAGTCAATGCTTGTAGATAATTTCATCCGATACCTACATATAACAGATTTATATTTTTATACCTGCTTTTAATTAAAGCCTGAAGTGAACTTTCGTCTTTGCGATCGTCATCTGAGACTCCTGAGGAACTATGGAAAAAAGTTATAGACTTTGTATAATGACCATCCATGACCCAGTAAACTAAAACAATCCATCTGAATGAACTGGATTGCACGGGCTAGGCCATGATTCCAAAAAGCTGCAATCAACAACCCTGACTTTCATATCCAGTCAAAGGCAGCTGAGGAAATTGTTAATTTAACGAGTCTATTCCGATTTATGAGCCCCCTGAGTAAAGATATTGATTCAAAGAGGTTCCATTCAACACAAACTATTTAAGTATCGTATGGAGTAGCTTGTTGATACATACTTTTAACCCTTAAAACCCCCATCGGTTCATATTGAGTCCCAAGAGGGTATGCAAACTAATACATTTCTCAAGTCACGTGATTTTATTCTAATCGATAAAATCGATAACCACCGAATTTAGCAAGGATAGACCTTTCTTTAATTATCTACTTTTGGAAATTTGAACAAATCCTACCCTAGCTACACACTAGAGAAACACCAACGTTTCCGTGAGAAAATCGATGACAAATAAAGCTATTCCCCTAGTACCATTTACTGGTTAAATTTTCCCTTTTCTTGAAAGTTAATCCCAGAACGAGTCCATACAGATGATGGTTGATTTGCAATTTGTGAGATGGTCAACAAATCCATAAAAGAAAAAAAAGAAAAATAAAAGAGAAAAGCGAGGAAAAATGATCGAAATAGGTTAGCATGCGCCAAATGAAAAACATAGCGCTATTTCACTCTTGTTTAAAGGAAAATTTATCTTTTTTTGTGCCAAATAGGATTTTTAACCATTTCGCTGCAAATAGACACCACACCGACCGAAAACCGCTAGTTGAGGCCCAAAACGTGGTTTTCCGTGCATTTTCAGGGTTAAGCGCAGCGGGAGGGTGCTAAAGGGGAATCTGACCCTTTTCTCATGTTACTTTCCCATATTCCACACATCGTGGAAACATAGGCGCGCGCGAACTGTTGCCGCAACATTGTTGCCTCGTTTAGCCAACACATTATAAAAAGGTAGAGGCCCGCCGGGCCCGGTACTCGCCCTCTTCCCCTCCTCCTCCTATGAGATACTTTCACAACAGCATTCATGCGCCGGCTGAAATTTTAATTCGCAACAGTTTTACCTGAAGGCGGGTCGTACCAATTCTTCGTCTGAGTCACTCCCTGGTTCGTTTTTGACGGGAACATCAGGGCATACCGTGGTACTGAAACAATAACGATAACGATAACAATCTTAAATGCCTTAAGTCGTAAACAGAGTTAGTTGCTCCTTTACTTCTACCGCCTTTTCTCGCAACCAAAGTTAGTTCTGAATGCCCAATTTTGCCTTAGATTGCAAGTCATCTTAACTCATGGCGATTTAGACTATTTTTTTTCCTTCACCCTCTTAACATTAATAATTGTACTTCCTTTTACCTCGATTTGTCATTGAATAGATCCTTGGCTTTCGCATTTAAAGGACGACGATTCTGCCCTGTCTTTGTTGGTGTGTTCTCAGCAGTCGAGAGCTAAGCTCTTGAAACGACATGGTCAGATCTATCACATCGACATCTTTCTCCTTGTCTTCTTTCTATAATAGGGAAAACAAGGCAGTTGCATTATTATCGTTCTGGGTATTTTTTTGTTTATCGCTACTTTATTATTTAATGTCATGCCAGGAGAAACGTCCCGATGAATTACGCCGTCTTTTAATCCTTTTAGCCGTATTCAAGTCGTTCGATTCCTTTGGCGTGCTATCTTTGTCGGCTGATTCCTCTGAAATGGTTATGATTTCTTCCCGATCATCTTTACGAAAAAGATGAAACTGGGGATAAAAAAAAGCAATGTTCTCAATTTCCTGACATCAATGGAAATAAAAGCCTTCTTTTTCCCATTTCATACTCTAGCCAGGGTCCAAATATTTACTGGGAAGAATCAACATGGATGTCAAGATCATTACTCTTAACATCATTGAAATAACTTTCCTCACCTGTAGCTCGCCCCTCCAAACAGGAACTCAAGGGTTGAATTCTTTCTCGCCCCACCATTCCATTTCAGGAATTTGCCGTCTTCTCTTCCTTTGTGTCTGAAAAAAAATGAACAAAAAGGATCAACAGGATTTTACGGAAGTATAAAAGGCACATTTACCAACTGTTCAATTTTATTTGTAAAACTCTAAAATAAAAACTTTAGGCACTGCCTACAAGCTCCGCTATGGTGCGTTACATTATAACCCGACCCTCATAAGGTTCCCCGGCTTCACTGTCGAAATCCTGTGGGGAATCCTCAGTGCACGGGGGGAGCAACCCGCCTCGTTAAATGACTGCGATATAACGAACTTTACAGTTTAATATAATGGACAGACCGTTTTCCAGGAGCGTTAATTAAAGGCATCATTCTCTTGAGATTTCTTTGGTGATAACCGCTCTTTTTTCAAAACCGCAGTCTTCCTCTCGACAACTACTACATTATCATCTGAGGTACTGGCCGGCAATTTTGTGGCATCAGCATAGCTACCGGTACCCTGTAAAAAAGGTGTATCATGGTTTCGTCAACTTTTTAGCATCACATATTATTTTCACCCTCCCCCCCCCCCCCTCCCCTCCGACAGGTCTTCCCTGGTTATGGATATGGAATTGTATTAGCCCAAGGTATTCTTCAGGAACATTAAAAACATTAGAAACATCTATTTACCGTATTTGTAGGGACAATAGCCACATAATGGTCTCCAGTATGCCCCAAAAATATTGTGCCAAAACATATCCCTGAGCTTGGCCTCATGGTTCTTATACAATCCTCCTCTCCCTGTAAATAATAAAATACTTTTTAATGCCTTATTAAGTGCCCCGTCAGGCGCCAATCCATAAATTACCCTGTATTCTTGGTGAATGGTGGTGGTCGTCGTCGTCAGTTCTTGGCCGGCAAGCCCAGGCGTGTTTCAGGAGTCACAGGAAGCCCAAGCGGCAGGCCAAGGCATGTTTGAGTGGACGAGTGTGAAGTCGTGATGACGTCACAGGAGAACAAGACATTCAGGCGGTGGAGTCACAGGAAGACGAGGCAGCAAGTCAAGGCATAATGTATTTTTCACATAATTTTATTCAATATATATTGGATGGTGGAGTGAAGTGTGATGCCGTGATGACATCACAGAGGCACAGGAAGCCCAAACGATGGAGTCACCGGCCACCCAAGCCGCATATTTTTCATTTAATTTTTATTGGATGGTGGGGTAGATAAGCAGTGACGTCAATGAGGACGTCAAAAAGGGCCATTTGTAAAGGGATTCTTGTTACATTAAATTTTCGCGACGCGTTAAGCGCCTGCTTGCGTGTACTTGGGAAGACTTGCGATGACGTACGATTACTTTCTTGCACTTTGATGGAGCTCAAAACCCACACAAAAGTGGACGCAAGTTTTTCACCGTTTGGCCACCCAACGCAAGTGAACGCAAGTTGGTCTCTTTAGCGCGAGTGCAAGTGTGCACTGAAGTGGCTTTTTTGAAACTTGCGTCCAACTTGCGTCTACTTGCGAGTCCGTTTGGCCGGGGCTTTAATTTCGCAAATTCCGCGAATTAATGTGACTAAGATTATATTCTATAATATATTCTATATAAGTGAAAAACCTTTTGAACTATACAGTTTTTTCATTCAGAAAATGCGTGTGGAGACGAGTTGTCATATCTTGACCGTATTATTGTTTTTAATTAAGAATCGTCTTACCCCTTGTACAGTGAGTACAACGATTTCCAGGTGCATCACATCCGAGAATGCTTGGATAACCATGTTGGTTGCGAATTCGCCTGGTAATTTTGTGATAGCCACTTCCCATTGAACGGGCTTTTTCTTGTCTGTGAAGTCCTCCTCGCAGACGAAGCCAAGACGGTCGTTAATTAATTAATTATTTGTGATTAAGCGAGGGGAATAGCTTGTCGAACTAATAGTTATTTCTTGATATTCGAATGATGAGCTGATAAAGTACATTATAGTAAATGGTTTCCAGTCTGGAAGCAGCGCAAAATATTTCACGTCATGTCCGCCATTTGTTGTTCCTTTTTTTATGGGTTTCTCAATTGCGACTCTTTTAGTCCTTAATTCACTTTGTCTGTAGAAAGCGAGGCGTAATTGAATGGCCATCAGTCTAGGATATAAAAGTAAAACGAGTACGGAAAGACTTCTTTCCTATCTATTTCTTTGCTCGTAATGACTATCAATGATAATACTTACACCAAAGCGATGACTTATTAGATATTCAAAGGTCGCCTCCTTTAAGCACGCACCGTCTTGTTTCAGCTGGTGTGCAGCTGCCGAAAAAAGGCAGCTTCCATCTCCTTTTGGATTGAAGGAGACAATAAAGCCTTTCTGTTTCAATCGACTGCGAAATGATTCCATAGCCACGATAACAGAACAGAAAGATGAGTCCCAGGAGATGAGCAAGTAAAGCTGGAACGACGAGACAGTGGTTTTGACAGCTGGAAACTGCATTTGGTGCTGTCAATC
>NC_090892.1:65408646-65423646 GCF_036669925.1 Montipora capricornis | reverse complement strand
GAGGTCGACTTGTGGCAAGTCTAGTCTTATGCCTTATACTTAGATCTTGTAATAGGTTGTAGTATAACGTATCGTTATTGTTACTGGTGCTCGGTCTTAACTGCCAAAATAAACCTAATGGTTTTTCCTCATGTTGTGTACTGCGTGGTGGAGCTGAAATTTGACCTTTTGGGTGCACGGCTGATCGTCACAAGAATATTGACAGAAGGCGAAATTGAAATTTTGTGGCAAATTTTCCTTCGCGGAGTGGATAGCGAGACTATTTTCTTAAATAGATGTCCGATAGGGTGGTGTCTCCGTCTAAAGGTGATTCCCTAGTATTTCACTACTGCGCATCCTGTTCTGCGCATAACAAAGCCTAGGCCACGTTCGTATTAGGCATGGCTAAGAGGCTTTATGGTCAAATTTCACGGCTCAGTTCTGTTTCCTTTGTCTTACAAGTCTTAACGGATATTTCTAAACAAAATAATGTTTAAATTTAACCATAAAGACTCGTGGCCATGTGTGAATATTGATATATCGAAGGTGGCCAAAAACAATTTCAAATGGCGACCTTCGTGCGGGAAAGCTCGCTGGACAGGAGAATGGCCGTTTTCATAGCACTGCAGTAAAGAGCAAAACAAGAAAAGTTTTAGACTCTCGCAAAATAAAAAAAGTCGAGTGATAGCCTTGATGATGCTTAAGTGTCATTTCAGTCGGAGAGTGAGAGTGAAACCGCGCTATCAGGGAGACGTGTTGTCGAGGGATCGAGCTTGGCTTGCTTTCTGTTTTCTCCTAAACGAGGTTGGTGACCTATCTTTTTTTTTGGCATAATTCTATTCTCTTACTACCCCTCTCTGTGCTGTAAAAAAATTGAAAAATTTACGTCCGAAAAAAGTTACAGTGAAAAAGGTATTCGCAACCATCACTCGTGGACACAAAATTATCTCCTCGAGATCACGCACCCGAGGAATATTTGTAATCAGTGCCTTTTCAAGACGTGTGCCTGTGCCATAAAACAAACATTAAATTATTCCTTTTGAACAATACAATTCACCTGTTTTGTTATTTCAAGAATTACGTCAAAGCTGTGCTTCCTGTTCCTGCAAAACGTAGCGTGAACCGATGGAACAAACTTGTCCTTGATAGGCGAAGTCGCAATGATTAAATGAGTAACTTGAGTAAGTTATATCTCGCAAACGAGCTTATGGACCTACTTTTTTAAGTCCAAATTTCGACCGGTCACCATAATGTAGGGAACAATCGAGAAAAGTTTAAAGAAAATCTTACCACAACTTCTAATACTATGGAATCACCTTAAGAACAGAACTGGAATCACGCTTTAACAACACTAACATAAAATAGTTTATTACATTCCGCTGACATTCAAGCTTGTTGTTGTGTTTTTTTTTTTTTTTTTGCGCGCTCCCCTCAACGAGTATCTGTCATAATAACTACTTCCGTTTCCGGTACACTACATCTCCCCTTACTTACTAGAAATAGTGTTCACTAGAGCTGCCCCCGCTTTTTATAACATGTTTATGGGATGTGTATTTAATATAAAACTGTGCATAAGACCCACTACAGACACATTTCTTACTTTTTCAACAAATCTTATTTATCCTTGTATGTATACACGCGGGGAATCCTAGAGTGCCTCCTCGGGTCTGGGCCAAAACCCTGCGGGGGCAATTGGAAGACTTACAATGATAACATGAACAATGAAGTCTCTGAAGGAAAAGATGTCAAAAATGTCACTTCTCTTTCCCTTTAACAAGTAAACTAATTGCAAACAAGATCTTTCATCCATGCAGGTCCATGCCTAATGTGCACAGGCCGAGAAGTATCTGAGACCCCGTTTACATGGGTCCAGACAATTTTAATGCAAAACCAAGGTAATTCGCTAATTACTTTCGACACTCAATTGAAAACCGCTCTGTGTCTTCATTTTTTACTCGAAGTGACTAGTCTCTCTCTCCTTGCTCCAGGAGGATGACATATCTGAACTGACGTCACTATTACGTCAATCAGTCATTGCTTTGGCGGAGTACTAGGCACGATTTGATGGTGCTGTAATTATGTTCCAAGAATTAAGGTGAGTTGATCCTCTTGTCAAATTTAATTTCCAGTGGCTATCGACAGTTCTCTTCCTTTCCTTATCGGTTCCGATTAGACAAATACTAGGGAATCGTTTTAAATGCTCGCCTCAAAATAGAGAGAATTAACTAAAATCAAAAAGGTTTTTTTTTTTCAAAACAACGCAAATTACAGCCTTGGCGTGTGCCGATTGCCATAGACTTGATGCCAAGACTCTCTTATATTCTTATATCGCAACTGATTTTCAATAGGATGCCTGAAATGTGTGCAAGTTTATAAGTGATTTCAATTCCATAACTTTCTTACCAGTTGCAGATGTTTTTTAGTCTTCAGTTCAAAGCTTTGGTTTTGGTTTTCTGATAAGAATAAACTTGAGTTTGTGAATAACTGACATGAAGCTACTCAACTCACAATTTTTTCCATTTGAAAATCACTCTTTAACGTGAATTTGGAGTTGTTTTGAAAGTGCTGTTCTACGATATATGCACCATATTTTATGTTTACAGAATGTACTTGCTCTCAATGCCTTTACAGGGTACGTGCTACTCTTTGAAGTCCTAAAGTTTATTGGAAACAAAATGGCTCGTAAAGACGGTCCATTCGAACTGTAAACATTTTCTTTATACAATGTTTATTGTGGCCATTGTTGTTGCAGTGCGTCCAACCGATATCATCAAGTTCTTGTGTTTTGTGGCAAATTGTTTTACATGCCGATCCTGCGGTTCGTTGCTCAGCAGCTCCGTTATTTACTGTAAGTCCCGTATCTCGTTTAATGTTGATGTTGCTTTGCCATCGAAGCGATGATGGCGGCGTAGTTCAAATGGCTCATAAGAGTTTATAAACCCAATTCTTGCATTACATTACCAGCTGCAAATGTCGCTCCATTCTAAGGTGAAATGACAGGAAGTGCATCCTCTTAACGTGAAAACAACCTATCAACTACTAACAAGACTAGAGGGCTTAGTGAGAATATTGGCCTCTTGAGAAATTTAAATAGTATCCACATTTTCCAAACATCATTTGAATAACAACAATTTGTCAAATTTGCCCGACAATAACCCCCACCCCCTCCCCCTCCCTTCCCGCCCCTAAGCTTTTTGGTCTTGGTGGTAAATTAGTCGTCACATAAATGGTATATGACGTTTACCTTCACTCCTGGCATCTTCGCTTTCAGGTTTTAATAAAAGGTGTCGATTTGGACTTAATTAGCAGGCAGGTGCTACCAGCTCTAATCACACTTTCTTCAGATGCGCAAATGTAAGTTCTTAGGTAAACATCCGGCCAAACTATAATTTACACAGATTTTACGAAAGGGCAAGTCTTCAAATGTTATTTCGACTTTTAGAAGTTGAGATCAAAGCTGAAGAAAATTCAAAGAAGCCAGAGTTAAGTTTGGTTGCAAGGTATATTCCATGTTCTGACGTTGTTTGCGCTTGAGAAGTTTGCGTAGATAAGCACAACCCTGCTGGGCACTATGAATCCTTGCACAAGGAGTTCACAAAGACTTCGTGGTCCCGCTGTCGCGGTCTGATCTACGGATCCATGGGAAGGGAGCTAATAAATAAGCATGAGGAAGTTTCAGCAACAATGAAGTTAACGATAACTTCAAAGACAGAGGAAACGCTTTTGAGTGAGTTGAGAGAACAGCGTCCGCTCTCCCGTTGCTCCTGCAAAAGCGGTATAACAGTGGATACACGCTTTTGCTTAGGGTTACGTAAGGTAATACTTAGATCTTTGTACAAATCTTGTTGGATCGTAGTGACTTGTCCACCACTGAAGAAAGTAATCCTGTTTTTGTGGCCTGCACATGCGGCGTGTATTTTAGAACAATGTGCTTTCTTTTCCTTTGCTAATGAAATTCTAACATAGTTTTGACGAGAACGTCCACACAACGTCACCATGCTCAGCTACGTTTTTTAGAAAACGATCCCAAACATTGGCCGAATGACCGAGAGAGGTAATAACATATAGACTTATTTTTCTACATTGTGGTCATTGATAGGTCAGTACGGACAGCCTCCATTCCCGCTTTCGCCTCAATAGTTGAAAATGTCACTGATAAAACGGTAAGAAGGGCGTTGTATGGAAAAATTAGTATCAAGATTAGAATGATTGATCATGTCAGTTAAGGAAAAAGTTGCGCAGATGCAATGACAAGTAAAAAGATAATAATTTAGTCTGAGTAATGTTATTCATTATTATTATTATTATTATTATTTTTTTTTTTTTTTTTTTTTTGCAGATTTTAGAGAAAGTGTACGTGCAATTCCAATCATTTCTTGAGCCGGACCCTCAATACAAAGATCAACACGAACTACAAACTACAATGATTAGAACATTTGGCAAAGTTGCCCCTCATGCAGAACCGCATTTTAGAGACAAAGGTACAACAGTTTGAGGACGTCCGTTTTATTATACACTGATTTATCTCACCATTTTTCCCTTTCCATAATTCCAGTTAAACACTGCGTATAAAACAATTAGGAAACACTTTGTCAGTATATACCTGTGTCTTGTAAACACACATCATTTCTTTATTGTTTGTCCGATACTTACGCAATCATTGCCATGTAGTCGTTCAGTTGTTTTCGCGAATACGGACTCGCTTCCAGGCCTTCCTTGTTGGTTTTGTGAGGACGACTTAGGGACCTGCCTGAGGCGATTTTACAAGTTTTGTGTGTAACCTGCGTTGCAACAAAATTGTGGAACAAGTTCTACAAAAACATATAAATGAGGTTTTAAATATCGTTAGTCAGACCTTAAATTAAAGATTCTGTATCTTAAGCATTTGTATCATTTTCTTTGTCATGAGCATGGTCCAACTCTTGATTTTAGGTTCTTTGACTTCGTGTTGACCAAACTTAGAAAAAGACCAGTCCATCGGTAATTTAAAGATTTAATCGATAACCATAAACTCCAAAGATTAATTTGAAGGAGGTATTCTGGCGCTCTTTCCTTTCTTTGGGTATCAATCCTTTTTGTTTCTGATCGAGGATGTCTTCCACTAACACTTACTTCATCTTTTCTAAAGTTCTCTTGCCTCGATTGGTGGTCATGGCGACGATAAACAACCAATTACAAAACGACAACAGACGGAAGGAGATTGCACTCGAGTTAATGGAAGCTTACGTGTCGCTAACGTGTTGCTGTATCCTTTTACATCTTACCTGTGCCATTGCGAAACTGTAATAATCATTACAGAATGAGTTCGTACGTTTACGGTTGAGAGTTTGTTGCGTTTCGCGTTAGCGTTGCCTGTTGCCTTTTCCAGGCGTCCAGGGAAGCCGGTTGCAAGAGAGCTCACTGTATCTTTAGATCCGGAACAATTTTGGCCGCATCCACACTCTGAAAGCCTTGAGGAAGCAAACCATAACGTAGCCTGCAGGCAACTTCTGCAGTGGAGTTTCGCGCGACGTTTATTTCGGGCGCAAAGGAGCGGATGCGAGAATCGATCGTTCGCGCCCGAAATAAATCTCACGCGAAGCTGCTCGCATTCTAACGGTAGCGCAACGGTAGCGCAGCGGTAGCTCCGCAATGGTAATGGTAATGAATTTATATAGCGCATTTTCTATTAACATATTCAAATGCGCTTTAGAGCAGTTTTCAATTGAGTGTCGTAAAACCAAAACCATAGTAATTACTTTAACCAATCAAAAAGGACGGAAACAATCCAGTAAGCCAATCAAAACTCGAAGTAATTACACGTAGCCGACAGAAAAAGGCGGGAAAATATGCACGCGCGAGCCACAATTGGTTTTGGTTTCACTTCTGATTGGTTGAAAAAGTGGCGCGAAAACTTTGAACCAATCACTGAGTGAAGTAGATGCAAAACCAAAGTAATTAGCTAATTACTTTCGACACTCAATTGAAAACCGCTCTACAAGCAAGTGATCTATGGGTGAGATCGGACATCAGCATATATAGGAGCCGCTGGCAGCCGCTATCAGTCCATTAGGGATCTCACCCAGCACATGAATGAATGAAATGGGGCCTGACCACAAGACCGGGAGCTCCATGCCCTACTCTTGACGAATAGTGTGTGGGTTCTTTTACGTCCCACTGGGTTGTGAACATTGAAGGGTTGTGAGACGGGGCCTACGGTTTATAGTCCTTATCCGAGAAGACTTGAAAGTCTTCACCATTTGCGGATGTAATTACAAAGGCAGCACTTTCTCCTCAGTTATTTTAAGACCCTGAGTGTTGGTCCGGCCGGAGTCGAACTCACGACCTCCCGCATGGCAGCCCGATGCTCAACCAACTGAGCCACCGGTGTGCGTGTTTCGCTTTCTTCTATTAAGTGCGAATAATCCCTAAGTTATTTTAACCGTTAAACTGTTTAATTTTGTTGCCGAATTGAATGTTTATTTCTCTTTCTTTTTGTGGATTGTAAGTAGCTTCTCTGAGTTGGTATTGTTTTCCTTCACCAAGTGAAGTTATTTCTGTAGACGTAATAAATGACTATATCATCCCAGGACTGCGGGCAGTCAAACAAGACATTGAGACACTTGCGCCAGATAGTGAGGTACGCACAGGTCGAGAGAAATGAGACGGTTTTTCATAGTATATTGAGCGGCACCTCGAAATATGAAAAAACTGCTCTTGGTTAGGACAGGCCAACCACACTGTGGCTTTCACTTAAGGTGAAGCGAATGGGCTTTCTTTTTCTTCTGTATGTTAAAATTCAGCTTGAAGGAGAGGTTTAGAGGACAAATACAAAGGAAAGTGGATGATATTTAAAATATGTTTCACATTCATTCCAACATGTTTCTATTGTTTTGTCTTCACTGCCTCATGATGAAGCTGAATATTTGATATTTTGAAAATGGCCTATTGAAGGTTCCTCTCACACGGGGTACTTGAGCCATGCATGGTTGTTCTTTCGTACACACTGTTGAGTTACAGCAATTAAGTCGTCACTTTTGTTGTTAGTCCAAGCCCTTGGTCTCAGTAAAACCAGCTCCAACCTCAACTTTGTTCTTTTTTTCTTTCAGGAAACTGTTCTTGTCCTTCTTAGGGAATGCGAAACTAAAGTAGACCAGAAGTCCTTTGCGAAGTAAATGCGCCTCTTCATTGGTTTTTGTTATTTCCGAAATGATTGCATGTTTAATTGAATTTCCTGTCCTTTTTTTTTAATTTACAGTTTTCCTGCTGGCAGCAAGATTGGGCAGGAAATCAAGAGCACCTTTATAAGCGGATTTCATCGATTAAAAGATGCTCCGCGACCAAAAATGGCAGACATTTTCAAAAAGAAAGATCGGTTCGATTCGTGAGTTGGCATTGCAACCATGGCAACAACGCATAAATGGGATGTCCTGAGTATTCGGTCTCTTTCCGACCAAAAAAAGAATTCGGAGCCTCGAAAAAGGCGCGAAATATTTTCGGTCCCATAGTGTAGCGTGTTAGAAAAAATTCAATTGCAATTGCAAAATTTCTTTTTTTGAAACGAAGGATACATGCAGAATTAGTGTAGATACACCAGGAGCCCGTAATCAGGAGAATACAACTCCAATACGAGGTCTACGGATTGGCATTTTCACAGTTCAAGCTATTTTTAGACGAGTTCTCAAATACGATTTCGCTTGCACGAGTGACCATTCTCAATTGATTTCATGTCTCAATTGATTTGATGCCTCCATCGAGTTATAGAAACACGATTTTTAACCAATCAGCAGGCGTATTTTCTTAGGATTGTTTTCTAAATTGAATTTGAGTTGTACGCTCCTAGTTCTGGGCTCATGATACCCAAAATACGGCGCGTGAAAAACCTGAATGGAGGGGCATCTAGGGCTAATCCTCGCTAAATTGTAAATGCAGCACAATCTTGTAATCGCTGTTTGTAATATTAGACACCACTTATATTAAATAAGGTAAAATGTTCATGCTTTCAGCCGAGTCCCCTCAAGAAGAACACATCAAGGAAAAAAATGCGAATTAAGCGTGGAAAAATGTCCATACTTTGTAACCCAGCCGACAAGAAAGTTTGTCAAGTTAAGAAGAAAATAAATTTTACGTGTCTTCAATGAAAAAGAAATTTTACTTAGGTTACATACGTCAACGGAAAAAAACGAAGCAATTTCCCGTGGCTGTAAATATTTAGAATTCTACGCGGAGACAATAAATGTAATGTACCTTGTTTTTAAAAGTGGAAGTGGTGTGTTTTTGAACTTAAATCAGAGTTCACATACAAGCATTAGATTTCCCTGTTATTTTTGCGAATTTTATAACTTTCAATGAACAGAGTACGTATGGTATTTATAACAAAAAAAGAATTTGTATTGTAACAATTGCACAGAAAGTGTGTCACATTAAATTGGGAACTAGTGATCAATTAATGGTAAAACGCGTGTATCTTGAGTCTTAATTAATGCGTACCGTTAGAGAAGACGAAAATATAGAATATTTGGCTCGAGGCGCAGCCCAGGGCAAGTATTGCTTTTTATTAAGTGCTTTGCTAAGTAAACTTTCCCGATGCTCAAGGGCTCGGTAAATGGAAAACGAAATACGTAACATTTCAACTTTGAAGAAAGCCGAGAAAGGTTGTTTACTTACGGAAATGCACTTACGTGGAAAGGGAAACTTTCGCTGATTTTCCTTTAAGCTGGGCATAAAAAAAAGCTTCGCTACTCGTCAAAGTTCTACAGACTGAGAGCGAGTGCAAGAGGCAGCTGTTAACGCGTTTTCGAACGGTAAGAGCATGGTAAAGTTGCCTTTTAATTTTGGCGTAAGACCAGCCTTCCCCATTTAATAAATGTCCCTCGCTATGGGTATAATGTGACCAGTAAAAAGTTTTTTTTCAATGGTGATGACATCGAAAGTACTGCAGATTTATTCCTCGCGTTAAAGAATTTTCTGGTGTCGCCGTTGCCTAGCAGGCTGATATTTCAACATTCGCGAAAACAAAAGAAATGTTGAATGGTTGTTGAAGCAAAGTTAAAACGCTTTTAAACTCATTCAACACCGAGTCAACTTCGATTCCACATGTTTCAACACGGTTGATAGAGGGGAGAGGGGCCAAACGGTTTCAAATCGAGTGGATGTTGAACCAAATGTTAAAGTCGTTTGCCTGCGTCGTGTTTACGTAAGAGCAACCAAACAATAGACCATATTCGTATTCTCGGTATTGGACTGGAACTAGCTTGCAATGGAGGCTAATGCGGGGGAATATATTAGAAAGTATTTGCATTTGAAAAGATTCCCCCGCATTAGCCTTCATTGCAAGCTAGTTCCAGTCCAATACCGAGAAAACGAATATGGTCTATTCCAACGCCTCTATGGGTCTAACGTCGTTCAAGCGGCGAGAATTAAAGTTGAAGTTCATTACCAAAAAATTAACTAAGAGTTTTAAGGCTGTAAAGAATAATTTCAAATTGGAAATCCTCTTCTAGTTTTTTGTCTTGCGTTTCTGGAATTTCCAAATCGTTTCGTGCAGGATACTAACTCGCAAGCTAAATAAATGCCATGCAATCAGAATCCAGCTTCCTGGAGAAATCCGAATTGTTTGTTACATTTTTCGTTCTTGTCCATATCTAAAAAAAATGTCGTAAGTAAATCTTTTAGTTCTACTCCAACTCCCTAAAAAACAGTGTTGAGACACGGTTGTAGTTTTATTGCTATTCTTCCTAAACAACATTGTAGTTTGAGTGCTGTTGTGGAAGGGGCAAGTTGACCTTCTTTTCAAATTATGGTCCAAAACTTCCAAAAATGCAAAAAAAGTCTCAACTCGTTTCATTCTAGGATTGCAATTATTTCATGAAGACATCAGACACCTCAGGCTTGGATAATAATGAATGTAACTTACAAAGTTACGATTCAGAACAAACGCTTAATTTTCGACACTGATCATGTGCTGAATAGCATACTTTCCTTTTAAGGTGGAGTTACACCTGAAAGCCGTTTTCACGCCGCTTAAAATCGGCTTAATGGAAATATCTCGTTTGCGTTTCAAGCAATACAAAAACCCTATGCTCAAAACACAAATCAATGTTTTGGGGTGTTTTGCAATTTTTTGGGTGATTTTTGGGTCTGTTTGTAAGGAGATAGTTTTTCTCAAAGGAGTAGTAAAAATTTGGATAAATAAGAAATAGTTAAGATTTGATGTGTACTTTAAAAAATAGAATTTGAAGTTAAAAATTGATATATGGACACCCAAACAGTCCCCTACCAACCTGGTGTGCTCTTGGGTTGAGGGCAACTGTCTGTTGGTGTTCCAAAAATAATGTATGTTATGGCCCGGGTCCTAGAAAAGTGGTGGGTGAAGCTATTTTCCGTTTTTGAAATTCCGTGAAATTTCCTCTGCGCATAAAAAAGGTAATGCAATATGCAAAGGTTGATGGCATTATGTGTGTGATTGTGTTTTCTGTGCAACCAAGGATGGATGAAGTTCCATCCTTAGGGGATGAAGTTCCCGGTGTTGTGGCTGTCCTCTGTTATGGGTGGGTGGGTATAGCAGGTCCACATCAGCTGAATAGCTGCCAAAACTTCAACCTCCTTAAACAAATAATTAACAAACAACAAACAAACTTGACGGTTTTAGTAATCAACGAAGGAATGACGAAGACAAATAAATGTAAACGCGAGCAGTGTATGTCTCACGCTCACTTCGAGCGCCCAAAAACTAAATATAATCAAATGCAAAATGACAACGACAATGATGGATGTACGCCTACTTAAAATCACTTGAGAGCGAAACCCAGTAGTTACAGGGTACAGCCAGATATAAATCTCGGAGCAACTTCAGAATACCCCGCCATAGCTAACCACTATTGTTTCCCCTATGCGGCATCTTTTGAAGAACGAGACTTAATACAATAGAGCTTATTCTTATTCAATGAAATGCAAATAAGTGGCGGGGTATTCTGAAGTTTAGCTTAAATCTCCACAGGGTCCCATTTTGGGGAAAGAAATGGAGCCGATACATTTCACTGACCGAAGCCCGAAAGAGCGCAATTTAAACAGTCGCCGGAAAGTCGACCTTCTGGTTAATCTAACTTGCTTGCGCTGTACTTGATTGTCACCTAAGTGAAAATCGTGGGTATTAATAGCTTTATGACAGAAACGTCTGCCAGATTTTTTTTCGATTGATAGTGATTGTGACCATTATTTTCGAAACCGTAAATGCAAAGTCGTTTGTCAGGAAGAAGGAACTGACACGGCAATAGATCGTTAATTAATGCTTTTAGGCTTGAAAGAAAGTCTCGCTTTTACCTGGTTAAGTTAATGACAACGAAGATTAGAGTTTGTTTAGCTTTTCTGGCGGATTTCAGACAGGCAGTATAACACCTCTGAGTGAAAGGTTCTGTATTGTTTACTTCGGTCGATTTGAAAGCCTCGCAATCCCTGATTATTCAGTCATTAAAAAAGAAAGGAAACAAATAAAGAAAAAGCATCAACAACTAAAGATTCTTTTTTTTTTTAATTCTACACTTAACAAAATCGATATCCCCCTCATGCGATCAAAATTCAAACACGAGAGAATAAAAAACAGCAAACCAACATATGATGTTTTCCGCCCGTAGTATAATGCTATCAGTGGGGATTAAAATGGAAGAAAGGGGACTTACGAACGTTTGGCTTAGGCTAAGAGGTCTTTTTAACAGATAGTGTGGAATTTGAAACCATTCTAAATTGCTCACCATTAATACAAGCGTAGAGAAATTTCACTAGTTTTCTATAGCTTTAGCCTTTTAAGTGTCAGCAACTCATTTTAATATTCACCATTTAGCTTAGACTAAGAGGCCTTTTTAACAGATAGTGTGGAATTTGAAACCATTCTTAATTGCTCATCATTAATACAAGCGTAGAGAAATTTCACTAGATTTCTATAGTTTTAGCCTTTTAAGTGTCAGCAACTCATTTTAATATTCACCATTTGTCCATTCACGAGCCTGCTGTTACCATTAACGTTCGTCGCTTTTAAAATTAACAATTCAGTATTATTTGAGCCTCTGATCAGAATGAGAAACACCATAAAGACGCAGGATTGCAGAAAACCACTGATACCTTCGTAACTTACTTCTACTTCAAACTGAGAGCACGTTGTATCATGCCTCGTTCTTTTATAAACTGAATTAATTTTCCGCAATCCCGCTCCTCAAACCGCAACATCTTTGACAAAAACAGTGCCTATGTTCTTTCATAAAATCTATATAAACATTGAAGAAAGGAGAATCCAGGATCACTTGCACTTCATCGGCCTTTGGGTAAGATCAAAGCTCTTATCTCACAATGAGTTACTACTGGATGGGTTAAAATCGGTAATCAGTGAACGTTTATCCAAAGTTACAGCTGTAGGGGTAGAATGAGCCGAAGAAATCTGATTATCGGCTTTGTCACTGTGCTTGTCTCCAGGGATAAATAACTGAGACATTGCTGTCCGTTTCTTTGCATTGCTTCACGGTTCTGCCCTGCACTTACATTAAGAACAACAAAAAATCAGTCATCGTTATGAAAAGCAAAACTGGCCGATTTCTTTTAATGAGAGACACAAAAATCATGTCTTGACGCGTCTTTATCGTGTAAAGAGTGTAAAAACGAGAGAGAGTCTACTCCGGAATAAGAATACGTAGAGACTTGATTTAAAACGGTATGTTTGGTGTTTTAAAGCAACAAGGATAATAAAGATATCTTTAAAATAGCATTTTAGCAGGTGTTTGACAAGTTTTAATGTGAATCTACGTAAAAGCGAAGGATTTCTAACTTCTATTTCATGTATTCCTATTCCGGAATACGGTCAATCGAACGATAAATGTCCAGCGATGTTTAAAATAAAAAAACATGGACGCTATCATACACTGAAAAGAATTGTGCACTAATTGACTCTCACGATGAGCACAAGCTCAGCGCTTCGTTCATGTCCACCCTCACTGAGCTTAACATGCATGTACAGCTTCTTCAAATGCTTTTCTTTTGCGTTAACCTTTTTGAATTTGGTGAACTCACTTGTTTTTTACGGGAGCTAGTTTTCTTTACCCGATGCGTTTTACCTCAAGTTACACCAAACAGTGTTTTTAAACGCTGTCTGGTATAATTTAAATTTAACATATGAGACTTAGTCCACTTAATTTTAAATGTCCCCTGCATTAATTAAAAGGGCTATGCTTTAGCCTGCCAAGACTGATCCAAGTTGGATGATCTGAACAATGTAAAAATCTGGAAATTATGAATAGAATTATATAGAATTTATATATGTTGGCAACTAATCCAGGATCAAATATTGCGCTTACTGAGAGAAAAATGATTGATTCACATGTCTAGTAAGTTCAGTAGCAAGAGCCGTGTTCTTTCCTCCAATATGTTTCGGGATTGATATTTAGGCTACGCAGCGTGGGTTCATCTTCCTCCACTGGAGGTTTTTTTCGGTGTAATCTGGTTATCCTCTTTTACATTCGATTGGATTTAAGTTGTTCTAATTTCTGATGCGATAAAGACATGAGTGTAAATTTAGTCTTTTCAAAGCTTTTCCAAATATATCTCCTAATGTTTCACCTTAGTTTTGGCTATCATGCTACGCCTTTTACTTTTTGTCACAATGTATAACACGAAAAATCAGAACTCCGAAAAAGTTCCTATCTATTTATTGGTTTGGCACCGAAAATTTCTTCTTTCGCGCACTCAGCTGGGTATGGCAAAAAAGTTAACATAGTTATGCAAAACATTCGCGTGAAATATGGCATGGTTTATCCCACATGTCACTTGCATTGCATTTTTTTTTACGGCAGCGTAGTGAATCGAACAAAACCGAACCAAAAATCAATCGAACTCAATAATTATTATTCGCAGTCATGTTCAATTGGTACGTTACGATCGGTAGTTCAACATAATCGAACTGGAAATTTGCGGTGAGTTCGATTCAGTTCGATTACCGAACAAAATCGAGCTAAATCGACGCGATAAGCTCGATTTTGTTCGGTAGAAAAACAATACGGCATGCAAAAGTTGATAAGCTTTCAATCTGAATAGAATTGGAAGGATTCCACTCTTTTAACCGCGTTTCAGGGAAATTGTGAAAGATATTAACACATTACATTTAACCAAAATCTTTATTGTTCAGATGACTGATTCAAAACTGATAAATTACAGTAAGACTGGATAACGTGAACATCACAGTAAACTATGTAAACTATCTTTATCTTAGAGATAGCGAGAATTTTATATGATGAACCTTGCAAATAGCATTCTATATTTGCTGTATTTCACGCGGTGAAGAAAGAGATAAGTCCAAAGCATATTCTTCACATATGAAAAAATATAACCAATCACCGTCCAGAGTAGAATTACTCAGCCAATCGGAGCAAAGCATTCAAATAGCTTCCGAGAAGCGCGGTCTTAAAATCAGCACCCATTCAAACTTTGTATTCGAAACCTGGCTTCGACTTCTCGTTTAATTTGTTCCTCTGGAGTTACCGTTAGATGATTTTAAAAAGGAGGAACATTCAACATTTCTATAAACAGCGTAAATCAACAGAGTCCAAATTTTTTTTTGCACAGCGCGAAGTACCGCAAGAGCAACCATGACATGATTGAATCTGACATTGATTAGGGACAAGTAAAAGGATTTCATTCTAAGTATTTTGCTTACTTAGGCTCTCTGTCTTCTTGTTACTGGAATGGAAACCGGATTTGCTTTGACACTAGGCTCGCTCACTTGATCGTGATCGGTCTTGAATTTTTTGCTGTTCTGCATGCATTTAAGTGCATGGCATAGGGGAAAATATTGATTCCAAGTCTATATTTAATTCTGGTTATATATATATAATAAGAAAATTACAGCATTAAAAGTGCTTTCTACGGATTTTTATTCACTCATTGCACAACGTTTAGAAAACTCAGTCGACTTTCTCTACGCTGACTCGTTCGTTTTCCAAATTATTGCAAATTGTGAATAAAAATCCGTACGTCGCACTTTCTATGAAGTAATATATATTT
>NC_090892.1:65396146-65401146 GCF_036669925.1 Montipora capricornis | reverse complement strand
ACATATATATATATTTCAGCTTCAATTGTAAAGTAATCATTGATATAAATTTACATTTGCAGCTGAAATTGAAATCGAAAAGAGTTGACCAACTAAATTAACTTCAACCATACATCAGAGCTACGAACGAAGTGCTAACGTACGCTCGAAACGTCACTCACAAATAGACCTTTTTGCAGATACGGCGACCATTTTGATTTCTATTGTTTCGAAAGACATTATGGGATGCTCAGGGGGCAAATTAATATGTATTTGCCCCCTGGGAGAGTGCAACCATTACCTAAGAGTAAGATTTACCCAAATTGACCCAGTCCCCATCAGCTTCAGAAAAGTGTCTATTTTGCGGGGAAATAAACGATAGTACAAATCGGCTGACTCAATGTTGTACCCAATTCAAACTCTTTGGGAATAAAATGTTTTGTTCCAGGTATTTCCATGTCATTTAAATGTGAATGTTACATTATAATGCAAGCACAATACACAAAGAGTCTTAACCACAGGGAGATTGGAATTGGGCACAACATTGAGATAGCCAATTGGTCTATTGTTTATTTTCCCAGAAAACTTGGCTTGAAAATAGACACTTTTCTGACGCTGATGGGAACAAACCTGACAAAAGGTTCTTACTCTCGGGTGAACTAATGGAATCTTGATCTTTAGCACAGTTGCTTTACAAAAAGACGCCCTTCATTCATATCTGTTGCCAGTTTATTTAGTACGTTACGTTATTTCCCTACTTTACTGTTGCTATGTCAACCATTTCCTCGCAAAGTCACTTTCATGTGAGTTAACGTTCTCTTGTTTCTTCATAATAAACTGTTATTACTCCCCAAGCATCAGTCAGAAAATGCTTATTATAAGCAATGCTTACAGGGTCGCTCTTCTTTCTCTTCGGTGTGATAACCCTAATGTTTGATTTGAAGCCCAAAGGGACTACTGAAATCTAAATTTTTATGTTACTTTGTGTGGTCGGACAAAACATACATTTGTGGTTCCGATATTGGGTTCAGACAATTTTTGACGTCACTGGCATTTTTGGTCAAGGAAATATAATCAATTAAAAAACAAAAACGCCCATGAACTTCTTCAATTATGTGAGTTCCTCCCGACTGTACTTTAATTTTAACAGAATTTAGAGAAAAAAAGTGAAATCTTCACTGTATTCTGTAAAACGGTTGTACGTGGTACTGATTATGATCACATGAAGTGCTTTCCTTGGGCGATATCTCCTATTAATATTAATAAATTGCAATCCAAGATAGCGAATCCCTTGTAAAAGGCTAATGCCCAATAGTCATCCAGTGCACAAGACTCGCATAAGTAATATTGCGCCTGATTTCTCCCTCTAAAATTTATAAAGTCTCATTTTATTTTCCGGCATAGAATGTTCTTTTCTAAAAAGAAGACAAGACATGTTGATAATCTCGATACGCGACCACTTCATGGAGAGCTATGATTGGTCCTTTTTAGTTCATATTTATAAAAAGTAAACTTTATCAGTATATCGTAAAACCCGAAATGCAAATATTGAAATTTGTTCAATACAATTTACCCTTAGTGACGCTGCCTCGCACAGACGTGCAACTGAAGGTCGTTTCCGGTGTTCAATGCTGAGTTGCTGGCGGCTTTCATGGTGAGAAACTTGTAAGTATAAGTCTTCCAGTTAGCTGATTTCTGTTTATTATAAATTTCAGTAAGTAAATGCAAACTGATTGAATATAACCCCTACTGAAACACTACGATCCATTGATGGTTTGAAAGTCAACAAACAGGGCAGCAGCTGCCTGTCTCTGAGGCAAAGGTATTGACAGAGACAGAGTTGATAGAAACAGATTCAGCGAACCATTCGATTCTATCGTAACTCGAGGTTACACATCGATCAACTTAATTAAAATCCCAAAAGTCTCTTCTACAGTATGACACTCAAACTTGTAATTAACCGCTCTGTCAGGGCTAATCCTCGTTGCTTGGATTTCAAAGTTATGTTATGTTTTTCTCTTCAGTGGCTAACGCACATGACAAATTGAAAGAAATTATACGATATAATTTAAAATCTTGGCCCAGATGGAACTTTGCCATTCCCTTAGTCTTCAGAAAAGATCCTTGACTGACTCCATGAAATTAAAAAGTTCTTAGTGAAAAACAAAAAGTGAAAACAACAGAACCTTTGGGTGATTACTTAATCTAGTGTATGATAATGAAAATGTTACCTTGAATAATCACGTTTGACTCGGCCACAATAAAGTTAACGTCCGCCCAAAACCTTTTGCCATCAGTAATATCATTGTCATTGGTCTACGTAGCAACTGACGCTTTTATCTTTCTTATTCTGTTATTGATATGTCGTATTTTATTGCTAAGCTGGGAAATGGAAAAACATAAATATCGAAATATCGAAAGAGGACAATTAAGAAGCAGCGAAATAATTTATGTGGCAATAGAATAAGAAATGGCGCACTTGTATGAATTGATAATTAACAATTATTCGCCTCAGGCTCAGTGATTATCGGTGAATATTCACCTTGACTTCGTCTCGGTGAATATTCACCGATAATCACTTCGCCTTCGGCGAATAATTGTTTTAGTATAAATACACAGGTGATTATTTCAAAAAAGAGAAAAAAAACATTTCAACGCGAAATTATCTTCACTTACAGTGCCAAAACGACTACTAGCAGCCATTTTGTCCGTCGAGGTGATTGTCGGCTGATAATCCGAGAGAGCGAGCCAATGAGAGCGCGCGATTTTGTATAATCACCTGTGTGTTTATACTAATTAAATATAAATGTTACCCCCTTCTAAGTATTGCTTTTTGTGAAAAAAAGGCACTCATTGAATTCTAACCAATTTGTTTTAAACTCAGCTAATCGCAATATGTTTTAGGATGTCAGAAGTGAAAAACAAATTAACGAGCATAAAAAAGAGCTCTATCGATTACGTAATAACAAAAAAAAAGAGAGTCAACTACTTGTGGTCTGGCTTATTGTTGTTTGTTCTCTGGAAGATTTTACTTTTACCTTAAAAAGATACTCGAGCGCAATCCCTAGAGTAGATGTAAGCTTTTATTAAACTCGTTTACTGGGACCCTTGTTTATGGAGCCAACCCTGCAGAGTACGAAAGGCCAAAATTAAATTGAAAAAAAAAAAAAACAACAACAACAACAACAACAGCAAATAACCGAAAGTTAAAGTACGACTCGAGACTGAGTGGGGTTAGAAAGAGATTGTATTTACTTTAGCTCTGGAACTGTAAAATTTCCATGAAAATGAAGATGAAATGAGAATTTTACATTGCTAAATTAATGATTGCTGACACAATTAACAAACGTCTAGAAATTTTTAGACAAAAACCAAGCAAAGAGTGAAATTATACAATTCTTTTTTGGAAAAATTGTGGAAATTGTGCGGTTTGTGAAATAGCAATTTATTAACAGACCTTCTTCCATGCAGTGTTTGGTTGTATATAAATTTCCTGAATGACAGGTGCTTACATAGAAAGTTATAATGGCGCGCTTTTAGCAGCAGGTCTAGACACTCTCGGACATAGGAGGAGTAGGCTTTGTGACAAATATATGAAGAGAATAACGACCAATAGCAGCTCCTCTAAATGAGCTCCTGCCCTGAGAGCAGAGCTGAGAAAACAGGCATCCACTTCTTCAGGGACAGGAGGAAATGTAATCTAAAAAGAACAGAGGAGTTTTTCATGTTCAGATACTTCCTCTAAATAAGCTGAAATAAGCCCGTTGATTTATATGTAGATAGTAATATTATTACATTATGTAAAAAGCAGTATTTAGTCCGGCTTATGCTTATAATTAACTCATTAATTTAGTTTATTGTCAACTACAAGAGAGTTTTTTATAAAAGATTATTATTATTATTATTATTATTATTATTATTATTATCATAGTTATGTAAAAATGTTCTGCAAAAAATACAAAAATAAGACGAAAGCAATCACATTTAAGTTAAACTCTTTCGCTTTCTTTAATATGCAGAACTGTGGCTCTTCTTGCGTAGATAAGTAAAGTTAGCACACAAGAGTTGATAAAGGGACTGAGACTACTAAGCCACCTTTTAAAGATATGATAGTAACGCTTCGAGCGCGCGTTTGCCCTTTGTCAGGGCAAACTCGAAAAGCAGCTGACTGACACTGGTCACAAAACGCTGTAAATTCATGTGACTGGCAGCGCAGCCTAATTATGTTTTTGCGGGGAGTGTGGACTGTAAGTGCAATACCCATATTGTCATTCGGGCTATCTGAGTGAGTGAGTGAGTGAGTGAATGAGTGATTGATTGTAAGATTGTAGGACTGCAGCGCGTTCATGAATTACGAAACTAACGTAGGATTTCTTGAATTTCAACAATTGATGTCCATTGTACAGTTGTTCTGTTTGTGGCCCACTTGTCGCCTTTTTTTTCCTTTGCAAGGCAATGGTCAACCTTAACAATAGCGTTAATATTGGTGGCATTCTTGCCTAGAACGCTTGTGGGCTTTGTGAATAAACACCCGCTTTAATAGCCTAACTGCACCGTTTGAGGATTTCGTCTCTATTGCTGCCATTATAGGAATAACAGAAGATTAGAAAAAAACCTTAAACAACCAAATACAAAAAATCCTCTTCCATTGGCAAACACTTCATTAAAGAACACAGCATCGTCCATCGTAGACATTTTTCCGTTCTCAAGAAACGTTCGATTGTTCAGTGCACAAAATGCTGCTAGTTAGAAAATTAACACCATCTCTCAGTGTACAGTCGGACTCAATTCAAGCAAAACTGTTTGCGTGGCATTGCATATTTAATGAAAAAGTATGTTAATCTTTAGCGAATAGACCAATTTCGATATGTTAAAATTCATTCCTAAACAATAGGCATCATCTCGAGGCTCTGGGGAATAAATATAAGGATCTGTATGATTTTATTCCCCAGAGCCTCGAGATGATACCTTTTGTTTAGGACCGAATTTCAATATATCGAAATTGGTCTATTTTCCGGCGG
>NC_090892.1:65343646-65391146 GCF_036669925.1 Montipora capricornis | reverse complement strand
TTTTTTCTGGCTACGGCCCTGGAGACCCACCACATTTTCGATTGTTCCGCAAAAAATATCTCGCAACTGAATAAGCATAACAATAAGCTTTACTAAACAAGGTCAATTCATTTAAAAATTTAATTGGGTACTCCTAATATGTTGTTCGAGAGAAATAAAGCTTGAGCCGCGGTGGTGTACTGCCCGAGAACCATTACCTATTTTGACACCTATTTTTGACAAGAAGTATCGCTGTTTTACCTCCTCATTACGAGGCGGCTGAGGAAAAGGTAGTCGATTCTTTGCGGGTTGAGGAAACACAGACGGTTGAGGAAACACAGGCGATTGAGGAAACACAGGAGGTTGAGGTAAAGTCTGCATCCGCGGCTGCATCATATCATCATATTGGCAGCGCTGTGGGTAGCAAGGTAGCTCGGCTGCGAAGTAGGCGGAGGATTTACGCCTTCATTGGTTACCTGTGGCAATGGTAAAGCTGGACCCTTTGATTTAGTTGCCTTCTTTTTCCGCGAAGGTGGTTTGTGTGAGGAGCCTGCATCAATGAGCAGCCCGTCCGGAGAGGAAAACATCTCCTTCCCTGTTGACTGCGCCCTCCGCACTTCCGCTTTATATTGCTTACGTGCTCGGTCAGCAAACGAAGGACCTTTTCCTCCGGGTGTAGCGCCGGTCAAGTATGCTTTGGTCTCCACGTCAAGCAGCAAAGCGTCTTGCGTGTCTGCTTGACATGCGTCTAGTAGAGACAAATGTTGGCCGCGGTCTCGGTGAGCCCAACCGGCATGAATCACTTCAGCCTGGTTCATTTGCGGTGCACTGGGGTTGGTGAACGCACGGAAAATGAACCCACGGCGCTCATGCCACCACGATACCCAGCTTGTCAGGAAAGCCCTGCTATCATCGGCCCCAATAAATATTAAGTCCATATCAGATTTGGCGGCCTGGTATCCAGCAACAGTTGTGCATAGTAACAGCCTGTCACACAGGCTGTTACTATGCACGGCGGAGATCTAACCCGAAGGTCGCGGGTTCAATTCCCACCCTGGTCAGAGTTTTTCTCTGTCCTTGTGTGGGCCCATTTCCATCAGTAGGGCTAACGCTCACATGGTTCATATGGGATTGAAATCTAGCACTTCACATTACACTCTATTCAGTTAACTCTGTCACACAGTTGTTTGAACTCGTCACTGCTCTCACTGTCAAGTTTTTGAGCTTTTTTGTTTCTGTGGTCTTTGAAGTGAAACTCACACGATTTAATTTCGGCGTCATCCCCAAAAACCTTTGAAATTCCCGCTAAATTTGCGCCTGCCATGTGGCTACACCAACCTATAGGGTTAAATTTAGCACTATCCGAACCGGCCACTTTCCTGAAGGCTCCATTAAATAAACGCCATAAAAGTTCGACGTTTACCGTGTCCTCGGTTTCGGCCTCCATTGTAGCCAGCGGTATCTGCTTCCGAAGCAAGGGATGATACACACTGGCTGTTAGCGTGATAAACCCATTGCACCGTTTCCTTTTTCCGTCAAAAAAGAAAATTCTTTGCTCAGAAAATGGTCCCCATTTTCGTCCATGTTTAATGCCATTTCCATTTACGTCGTGCTTGTCTTGAAGACAAAAGATGGCATGTCCGGGTTTCCCCTGTTGTCATTGATTTTGTACACATATAAGGGGTCGTTTTTATCTGCATACTCTTTAAAAGAGACAGTCGCCTCAAAGTTGTGGCCAAACGGCTCTATATCCTTCTTCAGTTTCTGTTTCATGTTGGATACGCGTTTCTTATCCAATACAGCACTGGCCTCTCTTTCGACAGCGCTCCAATCCATTTGCTGTTGAAATGCGGACATGACGAACGCCGATTGTACCTTGGAGGGCTTGATGTTTGGTTGATTCCGTATAATTTGTTCGATGCTCGTGATGTCCTTTTTTCGGAGACTGTCTTTGACGGGGCATGTGTGATTACCAATGTGGTAAACAGTCACTGATTTATTACGATAACTAAGATACCTTCGCGCACTGCATGCAACATATTCTCCCACTTTACCACAGCCTTTGCAAATCATTTCACCTTCTTCCTTTTCGAACTGCTTTGTACTTGTTACACCAAATTCCATCTTAAAGGGACACTTTTCTTTGATGTACTTGTACGACCCCTTGCAGTCAGCAAAGCGCACACGGCCATAGTTTTTGCACTCCGTGGGACAGTTCTTCTTCCATTTTCTGCCATCTTCAAGGCCATCGGACTTTTGTCGGAAATCCTTAATTTCGTATATTTTAAGACCATTGATTCCAATGGGCAGGGATTTCACTGTTTCTTTTTGTGCATTGTCCCAAGAGGATTTAGATATCTTGCGTTGTTTCGGGTTCTCCTGAATGATGGAATCGTCGGATTCCGATTCCGACTCTTGGTGGCTAAGAAATGCAGAAAAAAAAAGAAAACTAGTCACTGCTTGTAGATAATTTCATCCGATACCTACATATAACAGATTTATATTTTTATACCTGCTTTTAATTAAAGCTTGAAGTGAACTTTCGTCTTTGCGATCGTCATCTGAGACTCCTGAGGAACTATGGAGAAAAGTTATAGACTTTTTATAATGACCATCCATGACGCAGTAAACTAAAACAATCCATCTGAATGAACTGGATTGCACGGGCTAGGTCATGATTCCAAAAAGCTGCAATCAACAACCCTGACTTTCATATCCAGTCAAAGGCAGCTGAGGAAATTGTTAATTTAACGAGTCTATTCCGATTTATGAGCCCTCTGAGTAAAGATATTGACTCAAAGAGGTTCCATTCAACACAAACTATTTAATTTCACTCCTTGTTTAACCCTCAGGCATACAGGGGGTGGGGGATGAGGGGAGGGTGGGGGGTAGGGTATCGTATGGAGTAGCTTGTTGATACATACTTTTAACCCTTAAAACCCGGATCGGTTCATATTAAGTCCCAACAGGGTATGCAAACTAATACATTTCTCAAGTCACGTGATTTTATTCTAATCAATAAAATAGATAACCATCGAATTTAGCAAGGATAGACCTTTCTTTAATTATCTACTTTTGGAAATTTGAACAAATCCTACCCTAGCTACACACTAGAGAAACACCAACGTTTTCGTGAGAAAATCGATGACAAATAAAGCGATTCCCCTAGTACCATTTACTGGTTAAATTTTCCCTTTTCTTGAAAGTTAATCCCAGAACGAGTCCATACAGATGATGGTTGATTTGCAATTTGTGAAATGGCCAACAAATCCATATGTCGGAAATCGTGTGTTTACGTAATCAAAACATTTTTAATGCGTATAGAATTTGATTGTTTAGTTGACTGGAAAGGGATAGGCATCGAACCTGTCATCGTTAGTAACTTTAACCAATCAGAGAACACATTGTACAATTTGCAGTATCTTTTGTTCTAGAAATCGAAGTGTGTTGCAATCGAGATCGGGACATCGTGAGAGACAAATATATCTGTTTAAAATTCTGTCGTGAGTGAGTGATTTTAGCGCGAGTTTATCGGGAAAAACATTGTGTTGTCAGGCAATTAACTAATTCCCAACACAAAGTGGCACCTCCGACGGGACTGTGAGCGGGAAACAACGAAACAAAACGAGGGAATCAGCCAAGAAGCTCAAACAACACAACAATAGAGGCGTTGACCTCGGAGTTGGACGTGCATTGGGATGCTCTGCGAGCGATCGTGAAGAAGGTTGAAAGTGTTAAAACGAAAATCGAACAAGCGAAACTGGAGAGTGGCGTTCAGGTTGACGAGCTAACAGAATGGAGCGCCGCAGTTGAAGAACAACAAGAAACTGCTGACGAGGAGATCACGCATTTATCGGATAGACTCGTTCAAATGGATTATAAGACAAGGATGCAAGCGAAGGAAAGCGAAGAGGAGCTGGCAGAGCGAGATCGACAAAAACAGCTTGCTTTTGAACGTACACAACTGGAGATGAGGTTGACATATGAGAAGAAATCGAGGAGACAAAACAAGCAAAGACCACGGAACCGACCTCGGCTCAAGCCGCGAAGACCGCCAAGCTTCCTAAGCTTGTTATTACAAAGTTTAGAGGCGATTTAACAGATTGGCCCCGGTTCTGGAGTCAGTTTGAAACCGAGATCGACAAGGCAGAAATAGCTGGCGTGACGAAGTACTCCTACTTAAAGGAACTCGTAGACCCCAAGATACGAACGGAAATCGACGGCTTGCCCTTTTCATCAGAGGGATACGAGCGTGCGAAGAACATCCTGACAAGAAAGTATGGCCAAACAAGCGAAGTCGTGAACGCGTACGTGGAAAACATCATGTCTTTGCCTGCAATTGGTGGAACACAGCCAGCTAGAATCCACGATTTCTACGAGAAGCTTCTTTTCAACGTGCAATCGTTGGAAACAATGGGGGAAACGGCGAGGGGTGAATGGATACGTGCGGATGACTATCGACAAGCTGCCAGGGATAAGAGGGGATCTTGTGCGAACAGACGATTCTTGGCGAGAATGGAATTTCCCAAAGTTAGTGGATGAACTCCGGAAATGGACAGAAAGAAACCCGATCCAACTTAAACAAAGTGACAAGGCCTGGCGTGACAAGAATCTTCAATTCCAACAGGACAGAGATGGCAGAAATCGGGGATGCGTTTATTGCGGAAAGCAAGAACACAAATCGGTTGACTGCAAAACGGTTGTCACCGTCGATGATCGCAAGAAAGTCTTTAGCAACAGACGCCTCTGTTTCAATTGTACCGGAAGCAAACACAGAGCTGAGGATTGCAAGAGCCGTTCCTTGTGCCAGATTTGTCAGAGAAGACATCACACGTCCATCTGCAACAGCGTTAGTAACCAGCTAATGACAGCGACTACAATGGAAAGACAAACTGTGATTTATCCGGTCGTCGTAGTGGAAGTGCTGGGAGTTAAGTGTCGTGCGTTGCTAGACACCGGTGCCGGAAGTTCGTACGCTTCAGCAGCGTTACTTGATCGCCTAAAGATTCGTCCTCATCAAAGAGAAGTACGACAGATCGAAATGATGATGGGAGTGGTTACTAAGCCTGTAGAGATCTTCGAGGTCCAGATAAGTTCACTGAAGGGCGATTTCCTCCTCGAAACGGACGTGACCTTGGTAAACAAAAAACAGCTTTTATCCCTGGAAAACCCTCAGTACCAACAGGTCCTAGAAAGGTACGACCACTTAAAGGGAGTGAAGATGGACGATATGGACACAAAGGAATTCCTTCCAGTGCACTTTATCTTGGGGGTGTGTGACTACACCAAGATAAAGACTGAAACAGCACCTCTTATTGGAGCCGCGAACGAGCCTATCGCCGAAAAAAACCACCAGGCAAGGAAGTGGATCTGTCTCCAATGTTCCTAACTCAAACATCAACAGTGGATTACGACAACTTGTGCAGACTGGACGTACTTGGACTCGCGGATTGTGCAACTAGTGATCAAGAGGAGGTGTATTCCGAGTTCAAGGAGCAACTTAGACGAGACGAAGAGGGTTGGTACGAAACTAGCCTTCCATGGAAAGGGAACCACCCACCTCTACCAAGCAACGAAGCAGGCAGTCTTTGCAGGTTAACCGGCCTCGTAAAGAAGCTACGCAGCCAAGGAACGATAGAGCGTTACGATCAAGTGATCCAAGACCAAATCAAGACCGGAATAGTCGAGAGAGTTAGCGGACCTGCAACTGGGCAGCACGAATTTTACATCCCCCACAAGGCAGTGGTACGTGACACATTAGAAACCACCAAGCTTCGTGTAGTGTATGACGCGTCAGCACGGGCCTACTCTGGTGCACCCTCGCTAAACGAGTGTTTAAATCCTGGCCCACCTCTTCAAAACAAGCTCTGGAGTGTCCTAGTTCGTTCTCGATTTCATCCAGTTGCAGTGACAGGAGACATCAAGCAAGCTTTCCTTTAAGTCCGAATCAAAGAGCAAGACCGTGATGCCCTAAGATTTCATTGGTTGAAGGACCCAAACAGTCAAACAGTGGAGACGCTGAGGTTTACTAGAGCCCTCTTCGGTCTGACATCACCGCCGTTCCTCCTGGGAGGCGTAATTAAACACCTGTTGGAGAGTTGCAGACAAAACTACCCAGACATTGTCAGCGAAATTGAACGAAGCTTGTACGCAGACGACCTGATCAGTGGTGGCCCTACAAGTGAAAACGCAAAAGAGATCAAATCAGCTTCTCAGAACGTATTCGCCAAGGGCACCTTCGAGTTGCATAAATGGCATTCGAATGTGAAAGAGTTGGAATCAGCCGCGTCAGAACCAGTCTCGATCGAGGAAGGAACGTACGCAAAAGAGCAGTTAAACGTACCCGGAAGACAAGGAGCTACCCTGCTTGGTTTGCCATGGGACAAAGGAAAACGATACAGTCGGCGTGAGTTTTCCCCAAGAGAAGGCTGATCCTAGCAAGCGGGGAATCTTAAGCAAAGTGGCGAGGATCTTTGACCCATTGGGACTGGCCTCTTCTATCTCGTTGGGGGGTAAGCTCCTCTACCGTGACGTGTGTGACGCCAAGCTAAACTGGGATGCAAAGCTACCAAGAGAGTTGATGCAGAGTTGGACCCGATGGGAGGAGCGACTTCCTGAGCAGCTTACAGTCCCAAGGTACATAGCAGCCTATCAAGAGGACATTCAATCAATCGAGTTGCACGCCTTTGGTGATGCCAGTGGTAAAGGCGTGGCCGCGGCTGTGTATGCTGTAGTCGTTCAAGAGTCAGGCGTCAATCAGGGACTTGTGGCAGCGAAAGCGAGACTCTCCAAAAAGGGACTGACGATCCCTCGGCTAGAATTGGTGTCTGGACATATGGCGGTGAATCTCTTGGCAAACGTGGCCTCAGCCCTAGATGGATTTCCCCTAATGGAAAAGTACTGCTGGCTCGACAGCACCGTTGCCCTGCACTGGATCAGATCCCCAGGCACATATAAGCAGTTTGTGAGCAACAGAGTTGAGAAAATACAAGCACATTCAGAAGTGATCTGGCGGCACGTAGGGACCTCGGAGAACCCTGCTGACCTTGGAAGCCGTGGTGGAGAAGTGCTAAACCATCCTCTTGGTGCAACGGACCGAAGTGGTTGAACAACAAAGCGTGCTGGCCTCCAGATATTGTGACCAAGGCATCAGATGAATCAATGGCAGAAGTGAAAGCAACGCGAGAAGTCTTTGCTGTGGCAATAGCAACTACAGATGAGCTAGACACCCTTCTTGAGAAGTTTACCTACTGGAAGACGATGAGAATCTGTGCGTGTATAATGCGGTTCGTCCACAACGTCCGTTCAAAAAAGATAGGAAGTCCAAAGGGACCGCTGACCACCGAAGAAACTAACAAAGCGAGAATCTTTTGGGTGGAAAGAGTCCAGATAAGAGCCACAGCGGATAAGAATTATCAAGAAGATCGGTTGCAACTGAATCTACAACCAAACCAAGACGGCGTATTGGAATGTCGAGGGAGAATCCAAGGGCATTTTCCGGTGTATTTGCCCGATAGTCAGCGCTTCACAGAGAAGCTCATAACACAAGTTCATCTTGGAACGCTCCACGGGGGAGTTGTCAGTACCATGGCAAAGGTTCGAGAGCTGTACTGGGTTCCGCGCCTAAGAAGATTGACCAAAAGAATCGCCACGGCTGTCGGCGGTTTCAAGCACAAGCATTTTCATCCCCTCCCCAAGGAGGCCTCCCAAAGGATCGGACTGAAGGTCAAACGCCCTTTCAAGTCGTCGGCGTCGATTACGCGGGACCGTTGAAGTACCGTAAGAACGCGAAGACAGAAGGAAAGGCATACGTGTTGCTGTACGCCTGTAGCCTGACACGTGCTTTGTTCTTGGATTTGCTGCCCAACTTGGAAACTAAAGAATTCCTCGCGAGTTTCAAGCGCTTCATCGCCCGACGCGGAAGACCGCAAAAGGTGTATTCAGACAATGGAAGAACCTTCGTTGGTGCCGCCCAGTGGATCAAGCAAGTTATGCAAGATGAAAGGTTCCAGAATTTCCTCGCCTACCAAGGGATCAAGTGGCAGTTCAATTTGAGTCGTGCACCGTGGTGGGAGGGCAATTCGAGAGAATGGTTGGACTCGTCAAGGGAGCTCTTTACAAGTGTATTGGAAATGGCCTGCTGCCCTGGGCTGAACTTCAAGAGATACTGTTGGACATAGAAGTGGCACTCAACAACAGACCACTGAGTTACGTGGATGAAGACATTCAGCTACCCATCCTGACCCGAGGTCCTTCCTGTATGGTCAACCCAACATGCTACCAGAGATAGAGCCTCATCGCATCGAGGAACATGACCTGCGGAGAGAGCTAAGTATTTGAGGAAGTGCAAGGATACACTATGGTCACGGTGGACAAGGAGAATACCTTCGGGGACTGAGAGAGAGACATCGGCTGAAGCACAAAGGAGACATGACCTATCCATCCAAGGGAGAAGTCGTTATCATCAAATCAGAAGAGAGGAACTGAGCACACTGAAAGTTGGGAGTCGTTGAAGACCTAATTACCGGCCGTGATGGCGTGATTCGTGGAGCTAAGCTAAAGTCCGGAAAGTCACAACTGGAGCGCCCAATTCAGCATTTGTATCCACTTGAGTTAAGCTGTGATACATTAGTCCAGACCCCACCAAAGACCCTGAGTGCAGACGCACCAGTCTACAGGTTGAGACGGGATGCTGCAAAGGCAGTTAGATTTCGCATCCAGGATATAACATGAACAATGAACAGTGAACAATGAACAGTGAAACAGTGAACAGTGAACAGTGAACAATGCATATTATATTTTTTAATGATCATGACTGATTTTCCAACAGTTTTAAGTTTTTGTGGGCATTTGCTCTCTCGAGGCAAATGGGGGGAGGGTGTCGGAAATCGTGTGTTTACGTAATCAAAACATTTTTAATGCGTATAGAATTTGATTGTTTAGTTGACCGGAAAGGGATAGGCATCGAACCTGTCATCGTTACTAACTTTATCCAATCAGAGAACACATTGTACAATTTGCAGTATCTTTTGTTCTAGAAATCGAAGTGTGTTGTAATCGAGATCGGGACATCGTGAGAGACAAATATATCTGTTTAAAATTCTATCGTGAGTGAGTGATTTTAGTGCGAGTTTATCGGGACAAAACATTGTGTTGTCAGGCAATTATCTAATTCCCAACACATAAAAGGAAAAGAAAGGAAAAGAAAGAGAGAAAAGCAAGGAAAAAAAGATCAAAATAGGTTAGCATGCGCCAAATGAAAAACATAGCGCTATTTCACTCTTGTTTAAAGGAAAAATTTCTGTTTTTTTGCGCCAAATAGGATTTTTAGCCATTTCGCTGCAACTAGACACCACACCGACCGAAACTGCTAGTTGAGGCCAAAACGTGGTTTTCCGTGCATTTCAGGGTTAAGCGCAGCGGGAGGGGGCTAAAGGGGAATCTGACCCTTTCTCATGTTACTTTCCATATTCCACACATCGTGGAAAATAGGCGCGCGCGAACTGTTGCCGCAACATTGTTGCCTTGTTTAGCCAACACATTACAAAAAGGTAGAGGCCCGCCGAGCCCACGGTACTCGCCCTCTTCCCCTCCTCCTCCTATGAGATACTTTCAAAGCAGGATTCATGCGCCGGCTGAAATTTTAATTCGCAACAGTTTTACCTGAAGGCGGGTCGTAGCAATTCTTCGTCTGATCACTCCCTGGTTCGTTTTTGACGGGAACATCAGGGCATACTGTAGTACTGAAACAATAACGATAACGATAACAATCTTAAATGCCTTAATTCGTAAACAGAGTTAGTTGCTCTTTTACTTCTACCGCCTTTTCTCGCAACCAAAGTTAGTTCTGATGCCCAATTTTGCCTTAAATTGCAAGTCATCTTAACTCATGGCGATTTAGACTCTTTTTTTTCCTCACCCTCTTAGCATTAATAATTGTACTTCCTTTTACCTCGATTTGTCATTGAATAGATCCTTGGCTTTCGCATTTGAAGGACGGCGATTCTGTCCTGTCTTTGGTGGTGTGTTCTCAGCAGAGCTAAGCTCTTCAAACGACATGGTAAGATCTATCACATCGACATCTTTCTCCTTGTCTTTTTCTCTATAATAGGGAAAACAAGGCAGTTGCATTATTATCGTTCTCGGTATTTTTTGTTTATCGCTACTTTATATTTAATGTCATGCCAGGAGAGAAACGTACCGATGAATTACGCAGTCTTTTAATCCTTTTAGCCGCATTCAAGTTGTTCGATTCCTTTGGCGTGCTATCTTCGTCGGCTGATTCCTCTGAAATGGTTATGATTTCTTCCTGATCATCTTTACGAAAAGATGAAACTGGGGATAAATAAAAAGCAATGTTCGCAATTTCCTGACATCAAGGGAAATAAAAGTCTGCTTTTTCCCACTGCATACTCTAGCCAGGGGCCAAATATTCACTGTGAAGAATCAACATGGATGTCAAGATCATTACTATTAACATCATTGAAATAACTTTCCTCACCTGTAGCTCGCCCCTCCAAACAGGAACGCCAGGGTTGAATTCTTCCTCGCCCCACCATTCTATTTCAGGAATTTGCCTTATTCTCTTCCTTTGTGTCTGAAAAAACATGAACAAAAAGGATCAACAGGATTTTACAGAAGTATGGAAGGCACATTACCAACTGTTCAATTTTATTTGTAAAACTCTAAAATAAAAACTTTAGGCACTGCCTACAAGCTCCGCTATAGTGCGTACCATTAAAACCCGGACCTCATAAGGTTCCCGGCTTCACTGTCGAAATCCTGTGGGAATCCTCAGTGCACAGGGGGAGCAACCCGGACTCGTTAAATGACTGCGATATAACGAACTTTACAGTTTAAATAATGGACATACCGTTTTCCAGGAGCGTTGATTAAAGGCATCATTCTCTTGAGACTTTTTTGGTAATAACCGCTCTTTTTTCAAAACCGCAGTCTCCTCTCGACAACTACTACCTTATCATCTGAGGTACTGGCTGGCAATTGTGTGGCATCAGCATAACTACCGGTACCGTGTAAAAAGGTGTATCATGGTCTCGTCAACTTTTTAGCATCACATATTATTTTCACCCCCCCCCCCCCCTTCCTCCCCTCCGACAGGTTTCCCCTGGTGATGGATATGAAATTGTATTAGCGCAAGGTATTCTTCAGGAACATTAAAAACATTAGAAACATCTATTTACCGTATTTGTAGGGACAATAGCACATAATGGTCTCCAGTATGCCCCAAAAATATTGTCAAGAGAAAATGAGGGGACAGAGAAGGAGGCTCCCGGTCCAGCCCTTTATTTTTAGACGAGCGGAAGTCTTCCGAGATGTCCGCATGCAGGCCAACCTCGGTCCGATGTTTGAAAGAAAATATATATTCATCAGCCTTCCAACGTGCGCCATCATTTTCTCTTTTCACCAAGAACCTGAGTGCTAGGCAAGACTGCATGCGGGCGTCTCAGAAAGACAGACTTTCGCTAGAACAAAGACTTCCGCTCGTCTAAAAATAACTTTCGTGGACATAACATATCCCGGCCAACGCCTTGAGCCTCCCTCTCTGTCCCTCATTTTCTCTTGTTATTGTGCAAAAACAGATCCCTGAGCTTGGCCTCACTGTTCTTATACAATCCTCCTCTCCCTGTAAATAATAAAATACTTTTTAATGCCTTATTAAGTGGCCCGTCAGGCGCCACTTCATAAATTACCCTGTATTCTTGTTGAATGGGTCGTGGTCGTCGTCGTCAGTTCTTGGCCGGAAAGCCCTGGCGTGATTCTGGAGTCACAGGACGACCAAGCGGCAGGCCAAGGCATGTTTGAGTGGACGAGTGTGAAGTCGTGATGACGTCACAGGCACAAGACACTCAGGCGGTGGAGTTACAGGAAGACCAGGCAGCAAGTCAAGGCATAATGTATTTTTAAATAATTTTATTCAATATATATTGGAGGTGGAGTGAAGTGTGATGCCGTGATGACATCACAGGAAGCCCAAACGATGGAGTCACCGGCCACCCAAGCGGCAGATTTTTTCATTTAATTTTTATTGGATGGTGGGGTAGATAAGCAGTGACGTCAATGAGGACGTCACAAAGGGCGGTTTGTAAAGGGCTCTTGTTACATTAAATTTTCGCGACGCGTTAAGCGCCTGCTTGGTGTACTTGGGAAGACTTGCGATGACTTGCGATTACTTTCTCGCACTTTGATGGAGCTCAAAATCCACACACAAGTAGACGCAAGTTTTTCACCGTTTGGCAACCCAACGCAAGTGAACGCAAGTGGTCTCTTTAGCTCGAGTGCAAGTGTGCACTAAAGTGGCTTTTTGAAACTTGCGTCCAAATTGCGTCTACTTGCGAGTCCGTTTGGCAGGGGCTTTAATTTCGCAAATTCCGCGAATAATGTGACTAACATTATATTCTATAATATATTCTTATAAGTGAAAAATCTTTTGAACTATAAAGTTTTTCATTCAGAAAATGTGTGGAGACGAGTTGTCTTAATCTTGACGGTATTATGTTTTTAATTAAGAATCGTCTTACCCCCTGTACAGTGAGTACAACGATTTCCTGGTGCATCACATCCGAGAATGCTTGGATAACCATGTTGGTTGCGAATTCGCCTGGTAATTTTGTGATAGCCTCTTCCCACTGAACGGGCTTTTCTTGTCTGTGAGTCCTCCTCGCCGACGAAGCCAAGACGGTCGTTACCCGCATGCTGTTGATTAATTAATTATTTGTGATTAAGAAAAGGGGAATAGCTTGTCGAACTAATATTTATTTCTTGATATTCGAATGATGAGCTGATAAAGTACAGTGTAGTAAATGGTTTCCTGTCTGGAAGCAGCGCAAAACATTTCACGTCATGTCCGCCATGTGTTGTTCCTTTTTTCATGGGTTTCTCGATTGCGACTCTTTCAGTCCTTAATTTCTTTGTCTGTAGAAAGCGAGGCGTAATTGAATGGCCATCAGTCTAGGATATAAAAGTAAAACGAGTACGGAAAGACTTCTTTCCTATCTATTTCTTTGCTGGTAATGACTATCAATGAAAATACTTACATGACAGAGATGACTTAATAGATACTCAAAGGTCGCCTCCTTTAAGCACGCACCGTCTTGTTTCAGCTGGTGTGCAGCTGCCGAAAAAAAGCAGCCTCCATCTCCTTTTGGATTGAAGGAGACAATAAAGCGACCGCGAAATGATTCCATAGCCACGATAACAGAACAGAAAGATGAGTCCCGGGAGATGAGCAAATAAAGCTGGAACGACGAGACAGGGGTTTGGACAGCAGGAAACTGCATTTGGTTCTGGCAATCAAAGCAACACGCCCAGACAATATAGCTAGCCGTCGTCATTCGAATCTTGTGGGCACATAAAGCTAAGAATATCCTCTGAAATAATTTGAAAATAATTTTGAATACGGAATTTGCGACCCACGACCATTTACCCTCGACCATTACCCTCGACCCTCGAGTAGTTACCCTCGACCCTCGACCATTTACCCTCGACCCTCGACTAGTTACCCTCGACCCTCGACCAAAAGGCAAAGTCCACGAATTTGACGGCTCGCGCATAGGCAAAACTATAAGAAGATCGCGATACGTGACTAGATGACGTCATCGTTACTGTTCACGCTCGGACCGCAGGGATATCTTGTATTAACTATGCTTGTATAAGAGTCCAAAACCACTGATCCTTACTGCTTTATATTGTTTGACCTTCAAAAATACTTAAGATACAAAACAAAAGGGTGAGTAATTTATTTAGTTTTCTGAATAGCGTAGAATGTCTTTCGCTGTCCAATGTTTATTATAATAATAAACTCTTTTTAATCCGAAGTACTAAATTAGCATATGAAAAAAAATGATATATGACGGCGTCTGATCTTGGTTGGCTTTAACGTTAACAACCAACGGCTAACCGTGTTTGCGATTTCATTATAGTTAACAACGACCGAACGGCAAATCAGTTTGTACACTTGTATTATTGGTAGGTCCGGTTAGGGAATGCTAGTTTCCATAATAACTACTATTGATTAATTTTTACTATTTCTATAGCGAACCATTTTTGTCAATACTCCAATAAAGGCTTTACCTTCGCAAAGCTTCATGAAGACTTTTTTACGTACTATGACAGCCTTTTATTTTATAAAAGGAATCAGGTCAATTTGTTTCCCATTAGACAACGTTCGTAATTTTTCCAGTGTGGAGATTCATAACATCTGTGGTTCGTGTTAATAAAATGCGTTTTCGGGTTTGCCTTTACGCTTTTGCCATCTGGCTGGCGGGCTATCCTAGCTATGTCAAAAAATGTCGGATGCATTAATACAAGAGAAAGGATTGACATCGTAGATGTCATGTCAAAGAGAGTAGATTGTTTAAAAATGTTGAACAGTTGTACATGTTCTAGACGCGTAAAATAAACGTTGGGTAAAAAGCCGATGGACACAGTCAAAAAGTCAAAAAGTAAGTTGATGCAGAATGCTCAAGGACACGCATCTAGTAAGTATTTCTGAAAAAGCGTGTTTCATAACACTTCCTGCAAGAGCTAGATAATTAAATTTAATATATTCTAGTTGATGAAGCGGTGAAATCATAACAAACGCTAAGGCCAGAAGTGTCTATTCGTCTGTTACAATTTATCTTCTGAAAACAGTGATATTTCCTTATCTCTTACAGATAAAATTGGCAATGTTTAACATCACAGCACAAAGCAACCCGTTCTTTGAGGAACGCAACGTCCCAAGACACGTTTCCACTGATACCAGTGTGGTAACAACTCTGGTCGTTTCTCTCATTTGGTACGAATTATTAGGTTAACAGTCTGGTTGTAACAGGCTATAATCATTCATCCATCCTTCTTCACGAGCCGTCCCATATTTTTTATCGATTTTCCGTTTGGCGTTTGCTGATCTTTTTGGCTGGAATAGTCGCTTATGCCGAGTTATCATATTGAAAAAGTTCCTCCTCGGGAGATGCTACTAATATTATCGTTTTGCGATGTTTTTCGTTTTTCATATTTTCTCACTGGTTACGCCTCTATTCAAAGTTTGTCTGTTAGTCAGTGTCGAGCGAATGTGTGCTGGTGAAATCATCCCTCTGAGAGGTATAAAACCATAGTAAACACATCGTAGAGGTTTTTTTAGGATTGCTCTTGGCGTGGTTTGATTCAGTGATTATATCCTGTCTTCCTTTCATCCCTTGGAACCAGAACCTTGATAAAGAATGCAATTACACGTTCCAAAAAACACACGATGTGTGGAGGCGTCATGGTTAATCTGCAATGTCATTGTTCCGTTTTATGGTCATCGTTGGGTTGCTATACATATCTTATATCTCACAGCAAAGAGTCATGTAAAGAAGAGTACTGAGTCGACCAGAAGTTGTTCGGGTGGCAATCGAATCGCTTGTGAACCGGTCGAGACAAACCAATGAACGCCGAGCAAGCCTGACAATATTGATTGTGATTGGAGTTTTTGTAGCATCTTGGTTTTCCATCGTGTTTTTATTACTTTCTCCAGACAACTCTTGCCCACAGTGGTTTCTCAGAGTCCTTTCAAACCGTTTGCCAAGGGCCATTATTTAATGCCTGGGTTAAGATATTGACTTTCACTTCATCTTTTGACAACCAATTAATTTACTGACTGGAGGAGCAAGCATTTTAGGAGAATGCTTTCCTTCGGATTCTGAGACGGATGGACGGTTTTCATTATTCAAGGTGTGAATAGAGAGAGATTCAGTGGCAGAGAGAGCGACACATGCGGCAGTGGGTGGTAGTACAATCAATGAAGCTGTAAGACGCCTTTAAATCCCGTGAAAATGGACGAGGGAAAATATGTCCTGAAAGTAGACAGGTAGAAGAAAGTGTGGCTTTAACTTTACTTTTACTGTTTATCCCTCTTACTTCTCTTTTACTTTACTTTACTTTACTTTACTTTACTTTACTTTACTTTACTTTACTTTACTTTACTTCTTTAACTTTACTTTAACTTTACTTCTACTTTACTTACTTTACTTATTTTACTTACTTTACTTACTTTACTTTACTTTTACTTTACTGTTACTTTACTGTACTTTACTATTACTTTTACTTTAGGCTTGACTGACTTGACTTGACGTTGACTTGCCTTGAATTGACTTGGACTTGACTTGACTTGAATTGAACTTGACTTGACTTGATTTGACTTTTACTTTTCTTTAAGTAGTGACAGGAGAACCCTTAACAGGATATACCATCACCTAAAAAAACGGAAGGGTTCCATCAAGTTACAACAAGTTAAGGAATAGACAGATAAAATCATAAATACACTTACAAGTGGAAAATTATAAACTTAACAAACAATAAAAATAAAAACGATTAATTATTAGATTAGTAAGAAAAATAAATTAAGTGAATGTAAAAATAATCCTTCTGGGGTTATATAGGATTTAATCGATCCTTAAATGCATTTAAAAGTTTCAGCGCTTTTTTTAGCTATAAAGGAAAAGAGTTCACATGATTTTCGCTTCTCTAAAAACAAATAAGAAAATTTTAAATTATTAGTTCCTGCATATCTAATTTTTGAATCTGGTATTGAGCATGTCTGAGATTATATTTAGAAACTGTCAGCTGTCACAAGATAATAAGACAAATCCAAATCACAAAAGTGCATAAAAAGTTTCCTCGAAGCCAAGGAAAGAAAGAAGATTCAGTTTCTGAAGTCTCTCTGCATAAGGTCCTGTCCTTTTATAATTCAGTTTTTGTAGCTCTTCGCTGTACTCTTTCAATTGTGTTAATCAAAAAGTGTTGATGTGGAGACCAGACTGGCAGGCAAATTCAATATGTGGTCTAATTAGATGAATGTATACAATTTGAGTAGCACATGGGGTTGGGTACAAGTACCGCAAGAATCTCTTGATCAAACGTAGGACTATATTTGCGCATCTTCACTTTGGCCATAATACGAATATGCCAGGACAGGTTGTGACTTATTAACACCCTAAGTCTTTTACTTCTTCTCAGTGTTGGCAAGGAATACGCTCAGCTTCCAAGGCTGCAAGAGGTATTCTAATCTATTTTCTTTTGTCAGTATTTCCTCGTCCAATGGCCCTCGTATAACTCGTATAAAACTCTGCTGCATTTTGCGTCATCGGCATCGAACGGTAATAAAGTATCATGAGATATCTCTGATCCAGATGCCGTGTAATGTAAATAGGAATTTAATAGGACCCGATTCATGGAGCCTTGTGCGACACCGGAAGATACATGATTTCCAATCTGAGGAGAACCCGTCGAGGGACACTCTCCTGCCCGTCTTGTCTGTGAGGGTAGCTACCTATCCAGTGCGACAAAGGATTATTACTAATACCTAGAGGATAATAACATTCTTTAAATCCTTTTTTTTTTCCGCACTCAGCTGACAGAATCAAGCCCTTTTAAACTAAGGGACTCCGTCCTCCGGCACCGAAGGACTGCAACCGCACATACGCGATGCACGGCGCTGGCCATCCAGTGCCGGAATGTGGCCGCGAAACGAGCAACAAAACAGGAAAAAATGAGCTGAAAACAAGAAACCTTCAAGGCAGATGGCTTGTACACTTCGAACTGTTTGGTATCTGTAACTGTAGCCAGTTTCTGTTAGCTGTCCCATGCCTCCGCCTTTGTTTGGGCGTCCTGGTCCACGTGACCATGTAGTTTTCCCGTAGCGTGGTCGCCGAGAGATTCGCGAGTACTAAGAAATTTAGATCGTTTTCGGGCGCTCGTCTTAGCGTATTTTTTCTAGCATCTATTTGATCACCAAGGCTGGACAAGGTTAGGTTCCATTTGTTTTCAGTTTTTGCTGCATTTATGTGATTCGGATTTGCTTTATATTCCGAGTTTATTTTACGGGACACCGATCGTCAACCGTAATTAGTCGTTTCTTGTTTGCATTGTTTCCTTTATTTCTTTAGTTTTAACGGCTTTGTTCTTTGGTCAGTAAATTACTCTAGCCTATAACTGCAATCGGTTTTTGTTTGATCATTTGTGGTTACAGTATCGGTTACATTTATCATGTCAAGTTCGACGTCTGCCTGGTTACTAAGCCCCTTGGAGTGTTCTCCTCAGAAACAAAATGGCTGAACGCTTCGCTTCTGTTTTCTGAGGATGAATTATGTGAAAAATGTACAATTCGGTTTTCGCATGATATCATGAATATCAAACCTCGTGTCTGTGTTATCTGCCTCAGCCTTCGGCCTCGCAGATTTTACAGACCTCGGTTTTGATAATTCAGTATCATGCTCAACCTCATCCAATAATTGTTTAATAAACGTAACTTGAAATGTGGTTAAATTTTGTTAGCAGTATAGAAACTACTGAAACGATTTACTTTTACCATTTGATGGAAATATCCAAATCGATCGTTTGTTTTAAAGTTGTAACAGGGATCCCGTAGAAAGCCACGGTAGACAGATTAAACTTGATTTCCAGGAATTTATTTCACAGCAATGAGTGCGGGATAGTACTGCAAGCTCTCTTTCGCTTTGTACATAAACTCCTACTATAACTAACGACCACGAGGTAAATCTGTTCAGAGGTGGAGCCAATATCAATTCAATTTAGCCTCTGGATAAGATTCAAGTTTACAAAAGTATTGCTCTCGTCGACTGTGTTTTTCTTCTTTACATCAAGTACATGTAGTCATCCCGTAAAATCCTTCACTATTGCTACGGCATAGCCTCGTTTGCATAAACAATAACAAAGATGGCGGATTTTCAATGTAAATTTGCCTATTTTTGAAGCGTTTTTGTTGGCTATTTAAACACTTTTATTCCAAATGAGCGGTCAAGTACGACAATACAGGTAAAGAACCTTTTTCTAGACGGTACTTTCCCTTTAAGTGAAACCTCAAAACTTTTTGTAAATGGAACGCGACTGAAACGACATCAATATTCGATTATTACAATAACAAATAAAAAAAAAATTACTTTTGCAAAAGTAATTACCAGGCAATAACAGCCTTCTGCTGACTACCAACATTAACACAATGCGTGCCTATTTTGATATAATAAAAACAAATTGCGATTTTTGAGACGGCAATACCACACTATATTGACGGCTAGTTGGGAGAAAATCTATTCCGTATTGGGCGGAGTCGCGAAGCGACGGAGCCCAATAGGGAATATATTTTCTCACAACGCCGTCAATATAATGTGGTATTACCGTCTCAAATCGCAATTAGTTTTTTGTATTGCGATCCATCATTTATAAGGATAAAAACTGTAAACTAATCAACCCGCGCCTGATCGAAATTTCAATTCTTTCTACCTGCGAAACGTATTTGTTTGCGTACGTCAGCAACCCAATTCAGTGCAACGACGTCAATTTCAACATTAGAACCAATCACAGGCCGCAAAAGTGAGACGGCAATACCACGAAAATAGAGTTTGCCTTTTGGTCGAGGGTCGAGGGTAACTAGTCGAGGGTTGAGGGTAAATGGTCAAGGATCGAGGGTAACTAGTCGAGGGTCGAGGGTAAATGGTCGAGGGTCGAGGGTAAATGGTTGAGGGTCGAAAAATTCAGTATTCAAAATTATTTTCAAATTATTTCAAAGGATATTCTTAGCTTTATGTGCCCACAAGATTCGAATGTAGCCGCCTAGCTACATTGTCTGGGCGTGTTGCTTTGATTGACAGCACCAAATGCAGTTTCCTGCTGTCAAAACCACTGTCTCGTCGCTTTTCCAGCTCATCTACTTGGACTCATCTTTCTGTTCTGTTATCGTGGCTATGGAATCACTTCGCAGTCGATTTGAAACAGAAAGGCTTTATTGTCTCCTTCAATCCATAAAGGAGATGGAAGCTGCCTTTTTTTCGGCAGCTGCACACCAGCTGAAACAAGACGGTGCGTGCTTAAAGGAGGCGACCTTTGAGTATCTATTAAGTCATCGCTTTGATGTAAGTATTTTCATTGATAGTCATTACCAGCAAAGAAATAGATAGGAAAGAAGTCTTTCCGTACTCGTTTTACTTTTATATCCTAGACTGATGGCCATTCAATTACGCCTCGCTTTCTACAGACAAAGTGAATTAAGGACTAAAAGAGTCGCAATTGAGAAACCCATGAAAAAAGGAACAACAAATGGCGGACATGACGTGAAATGTTTTGCGCTGCTTCCAGACAGGAAACCATTTACTATAATGTACTTTATCAGCTCATCATTCGAATATCAAGAAATAAATATTAGTTCGACAAGCTATTCCCCTCGCTTAATCACAAATAATTAATTAATCAACAGCATGCGGGGGAACGACCGTCTTGGCTTCGTCTGCGAGGAGGACTTCACAGACAAGAAAAAGCCCGTTCAGTGGGAAGAGGCTATCACAAAATTACCAGGCGAATTCGCACCAACATGGTTATCCAAGCATTCTCGGATGTGATGCACCAGGAAATCGTTGTACTCACTGTACACGGGGTAAGACGATTCTTAATTAAAAACAATAATACCGTCAAGATAAGACAACTCGTCTCCACACACATTTTCTGAATGAAAAAACTTTATAGTTCAAAAGGTTTTTCACTTATATAGAATATATTGTAGAATATAATGTTAGTCACATTAATTCGCGAATTTGCGAAATTAAAGCCCCGGCCAAACGGACTCGCAAGTAGACGCAAGTTGGAAGCAAGTTTCAAAAAAGCCACTTCAGTGCACACTTGCACTCGCGCTAAAGAGACCAACTTGCGTTCACTTGCGTTGGGTGGCCAAACGGTGAAAAACTTGCGTCTACTTGTGTGTGGATTTTGAGCTCCATCAAAGTGCAAATTAGCGTTTAGTTATTTAAGTTTCAAGTTTTCCTGGGCCGTTTAGCTTACTCCACGTCTCGGAGAAATCACCGATAATAAGGTTTGTAATTATCGGTTTCAAGTTTGTACGTATTTTTGTTTTATCAATCATGTAATTAACTCGCTCGTCAACCCTTTTCTTTTAACTTTCCTGTTTTAGAACCAGCGCTTTGGGAAGGGATTGTTACTAGGCTGCGTATCATCGGTGTTTTCTTAGGAGAAACTAATAAAGTGTCAGTGGCTTTCGCTGTTCCGGTTTTTTTGCTTCTATGCGTTGCATGATAAAATAATTGACACGAGTTTTCTGTGTAGTTCTCAATGAGTCATTTGATATTTATTATTTGTCATAAATCACGGCGCAGATCAGCAACCAACAGAAACAGAGATATATGGTCTTTTTATAGACCTTCAAATCGTACAACAGGTTACGGCAGCAGGAGCCGTGTAGTATAAGCTAGTATAATCCTATGGGTCAGCGCGATTATACGCATTCGCGCCTGTAAAAGCAAAAACTTGGAAAACTCAACGATAACAATAAAAAAGACAAATATCAAATGCCGCATTCACAGGCTGGCAAACAACTATAGCAAGCACTAACACGTAATTCACGCCATTGGTTCAAAGTCTCTCTACCTGTCTCCGGCGATTAAAAAGCGAAGTAAAGAAGAGTAAGGGAAAAGATCAAAACATTGGCACTCTTCAAAGATATCCAGGTTAGGGGGTATATATCCGAGACCCACACATTTTCGATTATTCCGTAAAAAGTATGCAACTGAATAAACCGAGGCATAAGCCTTAGTCACAAGGTCGTGAAATTTTAAAATAAAGCGTACTGATACCAGTGTTCAAGTCTTTAATAACGCTTGAGCTGCGGTGATAAACACTGCCCGATACTTCATTACCTAATTTAACACACTATTTTTGACAAGAAATGTCATCCTTTTTTTACCTCCTCCTACGGCCCTGCAATACCGCAGGCAAGCGGCAATTTCGATTGAAAAGGTTACAAAAAAATTTAGGCTATGCAACTGAATAAGCACCTGAGGTAAACTTGGCCGGAAAAAAGTGGATTTTTTCTAGTTATATGATAAGCTTTACTAAACAAGGTCAATTCATTTAAAAATTTAATTGGGTACTCCTAATATGTTGTTCGAGTAAATAAAGCTTGAGCCGCGGTGGTGTACTGCCCGAGAACCATTACCTATTTTGACACCTATTTTTGACTTTCGTCTACATGTTTTACCTAATATTACGAGGCGTTTTGAGGAAAGGTCGTAGTCGATTCTTCACGGTTTGAGGCGTGATGAACTCAGACTTGGCGACATGCTAGAAACACAGCCAGCACAGGGCATTTGATTGAAAAAAGACAGGAGGTTGAGGTGAGGAAGTCTGCATCCGCGGCGGCATCATATCAGACGGTTGATATTGGCAGCGCTGTGGGTAGTTGAGGTAAAGTAGCTCGGCTGCGAAGTATTGGCAGAGGATTACGCCTCGGCTGCGAATTGGTTACCTGCCTGGCAATGGTACCTGTGGCTGGAGAGCTCGACCCTTTGATTTAGTTGCCTTTTTTTTCCGCGAAGGTGGTTTGTGTGAGGAGCCTGCATCAATGAGCAGCCCGTCCGGAGAGGAAAACATCTCCTTCCCTGTTGACTGCGCCCTCCGCACTTCCGCTTTATATTGCTTACGTGCTCGGTCAGCAAACGAAAGGTCCTTTTCCTCCGGGTGTAGCGCCGGTCAAGTATGCTTTGGTCTCCACGTCAAGCAGCAAAGCGTCTCGCGTGTCTGCTTGACATGCGTCTAGTAGAGACAAATGTTTTGGCCGCGGTCTCGGTGAGCCCAACCGGCGTGAATCACTTCAGCCTGGTTCATTTGCGGTGCACTGGGGTTGGTAAACGCACGGAAAATGAACCCACGGCGCTCATGCCACCACGATACCCAGCTTGTCAGGAAAGCCCTGCTATCATCGGCCCCAATAAATATAAGTCCATATCAGATTTGGCGGCCTGGTATCCAGCAACAGTTGTGCATAGTAACAGCCTGTCACACAGGCTGTTACTATGCACGGCGGAGATCTAACCCGAAGGTCGCGGTTCAATTCCCACCCTGGTCAGAGTTTTTCTCTGTCCTTGTGTGGGCCCATTTCCATCAGTAGGGCTAACGCTCACAGGTTCATATGGGATTTGGTCTAGCACTTCACATTACACTCTATTCAGTTACACTCTGTCACACAGTTGTTTGAACTCGTCACTGCTCTCACTGTCAAGTTTTTGAGCCTTTTTTGTTTCTGTGGTCTTTGAAGTGAAACTCACACGATTTAATTTGGGCGTCATCCCCAAAAACCTTTGAAATTCCCGCTAAATTTGCGCCTGCCATGTCGCTACACCAACCTATAGGGTTAAATTTAGCACTATCCGAACCGGCCACTTTCCTGAAGGCTTCATTAAATAAACGCCAGAAAAGTTCGACGTTTACCGTGTCCTCGGTTTCGGGCCTCCATTGTAGCCAGCGGTATCTGCTTCCGCAGCAAGGGATGATACACACTGGCTGTTAGCGTGATAAACCCATTGCACCGTTTCCTTTTTCCGTCAAAAAAGAAAATTCTTTGCTCAGAAAATGGTCCCCATTTTTGTCCATGTTTAATGCCATTTCCATTTACGTCGTGCTTGTCTTGAAGACAAAAAGATGGCATGTCCGGGTTTCCCCTCTTGTCATTGATTTTGTACACATATAAGGGGTCTTTTTTATCTGCATACTCTTTAAAAGAGACAGTCGCCTCAAAGTTGTGGCCAAAAGGCTCTATATCCTTCTTCAGTTTCTGTTTCATGTTGGATACGCGTTTCTTATCCAATACAGCACTGGCCTCTCTTTCGACAGCGTTCCAATCCATTTGCTGTTGAAATGCGGACATGACGAACGCCGACTGTACCTCGGAGGGCTTGATGTTTGGTTGATTCCGTATAATTTGTTCGATGCTCGTGATGTCCTTTTTTCGGGGACTGTCTTTGACGGGGCATGTGTGATTACCAATGTGGTAAACAGTCACTGATTTATTACGATAACTAAGATACCTTCGCGCACTGCATGCAACATATTCTCCCACTTTACCACAGCCTTTGCAAATCATTTCACCTCCTTCCTTTTCGAACTGCGTTGTATTTGTTACACCAAATTCCATCTTAAATGGACACTTTTCTTTGATGCACTTGTACGACCCCTTGCAATCAGCAAAGCGCACACGGCCATGGTTTTTCCACTCCGTGGGACAATTTTTCTTCCATTTTCTGCCATCTTCAAGGACATCGAACTTTTGTCGGAAATCCTTAATTTCGTATATTTTAAGACCATTGATTCCAATGGGCAGGGATTTCACTGTTTCTTTTTGTGCATTGTGTCCAAGAGGATTTAGATATCTTGCGTTGTTTCGGGTTCTCCTGAATGATGGAATCGTCAGATTCCGATTCCGACTCTTGGTGGCTAAGAAATGCAGAAAAAAAAAGGAAAACTAGTCAGTGCTTGTAGATAATTTCATCCGATACCTACATATAACAGATTTATATTTTTATACCTGCTTTTAATTAAAGCCTGAAGTGAACTTTCGTCTTTGCGATCGTCATCTGAGACTGCTGAGGAACTATGGAAAAAAGTTATAGACTTTGTATAATGACCATCCATGACCCAGTAAACTAAAACAATCCATCTGAATGAACTGGATTGCACGGGCTAGGTCATGATTCCAAAAAGCTGCAATCAACAACCCTGACTTTCATATCCAGTCAAAGGCAGCTGAGGAAATTGTTAATTTAACGAGTCTATTCCGATTTATGAGCCCCCTGAGTAAAGATATTGACTCAAAGAGGTTCCATTCAACACAAACTATTTAATTTCCCTCCTTGTTTAACCCTAGGCATACAGGGGTGCGGGATGAGGGGAGGGTGGGGGGTAGGGTAGCGTATGGAGTAGCTTGTTGAGGCATATTTTAAACCCTTAAAACCCGGATCGGTTCATATTAAGTCCCAACAGGTGTATGCAAACTAATACATTTCTCAAGTCACGTGATTTAGTATAATCAATACAATAGATAACCATCGAATTTAGCAAGGATAGACCTTTCTTTAATATATACTTTGGAAATTTGAACAAATCCTACCCTAGCTACACACTAGAGAAACACCAACGTTTTCGTGAGAAAAGCGATGACAAATATAAAGCGATTCCCCTAGTACCATTTACTGGTTAAATCTTGCCCTGTTCTTGAAAGTTAATCCAGAACGAGTCCATACAGATGATGGTTGATTATGCAATTTTTTTGGGGAACGGGCAACAAATCCATATGTCGGAAATCGGTGTGTACGTAATAAAAAAAAATTGTTAATGAGTATAGAATTGATTGTTTAGTTGACTGGAAAGGGATAGGCATCGAACCTGTCATCGTTAGTAACTTTAACCAATCAGAGAACCCATTGTAACTTTGCAGTATCTTTTGTTATAGGAAACCGAAGTGTGTTGCCACTCGAGATCGGGACATCGTGAGAGACAAATATATCTGTTTAAAATTCTGTCGTGGGGGGGAGTGAGTGTTTTAGCGCGAGTTTATCGGGAAAAACATTGTGTTGTCAGGCAAATTAACTAATTCCAACACAAAGTGGCACCTCCGACGGGACTGTGAGCGGGAAACAACGAAACAAAACGAGGGAATCAGCCAAGAAGCTCAAACAACACAACAATAGAGGCGTTGACCTCGGTAGTGGACGTGCATTGGGATGCTCTGCGAGCGATCGTGGAAGAAGGTTGAAAGTGTTAAAACGAAAATCGAACAAGCGAAACTGGAGAGTGGCGTTCAGGTTGACGAGCTAACAGAATGGAGCGCCGCAGTTGAAGAACAAACAAGAAAACTGCTGACGTGGAGATCAAGCATTTGATCGGATAGACTCGTCCAAGAGGATTAGTAAGACAAGGATGCCAAGCGAAGGAAAGCGAAGAGGAGCTGGCTGAGCGAGATGACCGACAAAAAACAGCTTGCTTTTGAACGTACACAAACTGGAGATGAGGTTGACCATATGAGACAGAAAATCGAAGGAGGGACAAAAACAAGCAAGAAGACCACGGAACCGACGCTCGGCTCAAGCCCGCGCGAAGACCGCCAAGCTTACTAGAAGCTTCGTTATTACAAAGTTGTGAGTGGCAATTTAACAGATTGGCCCCGGTTCTGGAGTCAGTTTGAAACCGAGATCGACAAGGCAGAAATAGCTGGCGTGACGAAGTACTCCTACTTAAAGGAACTCGTAGACCCCAAGATACGAACGGAAATCGACGGCTTGCCCTTTTCATCAGAGGGATACGAGCGTGCGAAGAACATCCTGACAAGAAAGTATGGCCAAACAAGCGAAGTCGTGAACGCGTACGTGGAAAACATCATGTCTTTGCCTACAATTGGTGGAACACAGCCAGCTAGAATCCACGATTTCTACGAGAAGCTTTTTTCAACGTGCAATCGTTGGAAACAATGGGGGAAACGGCGAGGGGTGAATGGATACGTGCGGATGACTATCGACAAGCTGCCAGGGATAAGAGGGGATCTGTGCGAACAGACGATTCTTGGCGAGAATGGAATTTCCCAAAGTTAGTGGATGAACTCCGGAAATGGACAGAAAGAAACCCGATCCAACTTAAACAAAGTGACAAGGCCTGGCGTGACAAGGAATCTTCAATTCCAACAGGACAGAGATGGCAGAAATCGGGGATGCGTTTATTGCGGAAAGCAAGAACACAAATCGGTTGACTGCAAAACGGTTGTCACCGTCGATGATCGCAAGAAAGTCTTTAGCAACAGACGCCTGTGTTTCAATTGTACCGGAAGCAAACACAGAGCTGAGGATTGCAAGAGCCGTTCCTTGTGCCAGATTTGTCAGAGAAGACATCACACGTCCATCTGCAACAGCGTTAGTAACCAGCTAATGACAGCGACTACAATGGAAAGACAAACTGTGATTTATCCGGTCGTCGTAGTGGAAGTGCTGGGAGTTAAGTGTCGTGCGTTGCTAGACACCGGTGCCGGAAGTTCGTACGCTTCAGCAGCGTTACTTGATCGCCTAAAGATTCGTCCTCATCAAAGAGAAGTACGACAGATCGAAATGATGATGGGAGTGGTTACTAAGCCTGTAGAGATCTTGAGGTCCAGATCAGTTCACTGAAGGGCGATTTCCTCCTCGAAACGGACGTGACCTTGGTAAACAAAAAAACAGCTTTTATCCCTGGAAAACCCTCAGTACCAACAGGTCCTAGAAAGGTACGACCACTTAAAGGGAGTGAAGAGGGACGATATGGACACAAAGGAATTCCTTCCAGTGCACTTGATCTTGGGGGTGTGTGATACACCAAGATAAAGACTGAAACAGCACCTCTTATTGGAGCCGCGAACGAGCCTATCGCCGAAAAAAACCACCAGGCAAGGAAGTGGATCTGTCTCCAATGTTCCTAACTCAAACATCAACAGTGGATTACGACAGACTTGTGCAGACGGGACGTACTTGGACTCGCGGATTGTGCAACTAGTGATCAAGAGGAGGTGTATTCCGAGTTCAAGGAGCAACTTAGACGAGACAAAGAGGGTTGGTACGAAACTAGCCTTCCATGGAAAGGGAACCACCCACCTCTACCAAGCAACGAAGCAGGCAGTCTTTGCAGGTTAACCGGCCTCGTAAAGAAGCTACGCAGCCAAGGAACGATAGAGCGTTACGATCAAGTGATCCAAGACCAAATAAAGACCGAAATAATCGAGAGAGTTAGCGGACATGCAACTGGGCAGCACGAATGTTACATCCCCCACAAGGCAGTGGTACGTGACACATTAGAAACCACCAAGCTTCGTGTAGTGTATGACGCGTCAGCACGGGCATACTCTGGTGCACCCTCGCTAAACGAGTGTTTAAATCCTGGCCCACCTCTTCAAAACAAGCTCTGGAGTGTCCTAGTTCGTTCTCGATTTCATCCAGTTGCAGTGACAGGAGACATCAAGCAAGCTTTCCTTTAAGTCCGAATCAAAGAGCAAGACCGTGATGCCCTAAGATTTCATTGGTTGAAGGACCCAAACAGTCAAACAGTGGAGACGCTGAGGTTTACTAGAGCCCTCTTCGGTATGACATCACCGCCGTTCCTCTGGGAAGGCGTAATTAAACACCTGTTGGAGAGTTGCAGACAAAACTAAACAGACATTGTCAGCGAAATTGAACGAAGCTTGTACGCAGACGACCTGATCAGTGGTGGCCTACAAGTGAAAACGCAAAAGAGATCAAATCAGCTTCTCAGAACGTATTCGCCAAGGGCACCTTCGAGTTGCATAAATGGCATTCGAATGTGAAAGAGTGGAATCAGCCGCGTCAGAACCAGTCTCGATCGAGGAAGGAACGTACGCAAAAGAGCAGTTAAACGTACCCGGAAGACAAGGAGCTACCCTGCTTGGTTTGCCATGGGACAAAGAAAAACGATACAGTCGGCGTGAGTTTCCCCAAGAGAAGGCTGATCCTAGCAAGCGGGGAATCTTAAGCAAAGTGGCGGAGGATCTTTGACCCATTGGGACTGGCCTATTCTATCTCGCTGGGGGGTAAGCTCCTCTACCGTGACGTGTGTGACGCCAAGCTAAAAACTGGGATGCAAAGCTACCAAGAGAGTTGATGCAGAGTTGGACCCGATGGGAGGAGCGACTTCCTGAGCAGCTGACAGTCCCAAGGTACCATAGCAGCTATCAAGAGGGACATTCAATCAATCGAGTTGCACGCCTTTGTTGATGCCAGTGGTAAAGGCGTGGCCGCGGCTGTGTATGCTGTAGTCGTTCAAGAGTCAGGAGTCAATCAGGGACTTGTGGCAGCGAAAGCGAGGACTCTCCAAAAAGGGACTGACGATCCCTCGGCTAGAATTGGTGTCTGGGACATATGGCGGTGAATCTCTTGGCAAACGTGGCCTCAGCCCTAGATGGATTCCCCTAATGGAAAAGTAACTGCTGGCTCGACAGCACCGTTGCCCTGCACTGGATCCGATCCCCAGGCACATATAAGCAGTTTGTGAGCAACAGAGTTGAGAAAATACAAGCACATTCAGAAGTGATCTGGCGGCACGTAGGGACCTCGGGGAGAACCCTGCTGACCTTGGAAGCCGTGGTGGAGAAGTGCTAAACCATCCCTCTTGGTGCAACGGACCGACTAGTGGTTGAACAACAAAGCGTGCTGGCCTCCAGATATTGTGACCAAGGCATCAGATGAATCAATGGCAGAAGTGAAAGCAACGCGAGAAGTCTTTGCGTGGCAATAGCAACTACAGATGAGCTAGGACACCCTTCTTGAGAAGTTTACCTACTGGAAGACGATGAGAATCTGTGCGTGTATAATGCGGTTCGTCCACAACGTCCGTTCAAAAAAGATAGGAATGTCCAAAGGGACCGCTGACCACCGAAGAAACTAACAAAGCGAGAATCTTTGGGTGGAAAGAGTCCAGAGAAGAGCCACAGCGGATAAGAATTATCAAGAAGATCGGTTGCAACTGAATCTACAACCAAACCAAGACGGCGTATTGGAATGTCGAGGGAGAATCCAAGGGCATTTTCCGGGGTGTATTTGCACGATAGTCAGCGCTTCACAGAGAAGCTCATAACACAAAGTTCATCTTGGAACGCTCCACGGGGGGAGTTGTCAGTACCATGGCAAAGGTTCGAGAGCTGTACTGGGTTCCGCGCCTAAGAAGATTGACCAAAAGAATCGCCACGGCTGGTCGGCGGTTTCAAGCACAAGCATTTCATCCCCTCCCAAGGAGGCCTCCCAAAGGATCGGACTGAAGGTCAAACGCCCTTTCAAGTCGTCGGCGTCGATTACGGGGACCGTTGAAGTACCGTAAGAACGCGGAGACAGAAGGAAGGCATAACGTGTTGCTTGTACGCCTGTAGCCTGACACGTGCTTTGTTCTTGGATTTGCTGCCCAACTTGGAAACTAAAGAATTCCTCGCGAGTTTCAAGCGCTTCATCGCCCCGACGCGGAAGACCGCAAAAGGTGTATTCAGACAATGGAAGAACCTTCGTTGGTGCCGCCCAGTGGATCAAGCAAGTTATGCAAGATGAAAGGTTCCAGGAATTTCCTCGCCTACCAAGGGATCAAGTGGCAGTTCAATTTGAGTCGTGCACCGTGGTGGGGAGGGCAATTCGAGAGAATGGTGGGACTCGTCAAGGGAGCTCTTTACAAGTGTATTGGACAATGGCCTTGCTGCCCTGGGCTGAAACTTCAAGAGATACTGTTGGACATAGAAGTGGCACTCAACAACAGGACCACTGAGTTACGTGGATGAAGACATTCACGCTACCCATCCTGACCCCGAGTTCCTTCCTGTATGGTCAACCCAACATGCTACCAGAGATAGAGCCTCATCGCATCGAGGAAACATGACCTGCGGAAGAGAGCTAAGTATTTGAGGAAGTGCAAGGATACACTATGGTCACGGTGGACAAGAGAATACCTTCGTGGACTGAGGAGAGAGACATCGGCTGAAGCACAAAGGAGACATGACCTATCCATCCAAGGGAGAAGTCGTTATCATCAAATCAGAAGAGAGGAACCTGAGCACACTGAAAGTTGGGAGTCGTTGAAGACCTAATTACCGGCCGTGATGGCGTGATTCGTGGAGCTAAGCTAAAGTCCGGAAAGTCACAACTGGAGGCGCCCAATTCAGCATTTGTATCCACTTGAGTTAAGCTGTGATACATTAGTCCAGACCCACCAAAGACCCTGAGTGCAGACGCACCAGTCTACAGGTTGAGACGGGATGCTGCAAAGGCAGCTAGATTTCGCATCCAGGATATAAATGAACAATGGAACAGTGAACAATGAACAGTGAACAGTGAACAGTGAACAGTGAACAATGCATATTATATTTTTTAATGATCATGACTGAATTTTCCAACAGTTTTAAGTTTTGTGGGCATTTGCTCTCTCGAGGCAAATGGGGGGAGGGTGTCGGAAATCGTGTGTTTACGTAATCAAAACATTTTAATGCGTATAGAATTTGATTGTTTAGTTGACCGGAAAGGGATAGGGCATCGAACCTGTCATCGTTACTAACTTTATCCAATCAGAGAACACATTGTACAATTTGCAGTATCTTTTGTTCTAGAAATCGAAGTGTGTTGTAATCGAGATCGGGGACATCGTGAGAGACAAATATATCTGTTTAAAATTCTATCGTGAGTGAGTGATTTTAGTGCGAGTTTATCGGGAAAAACATTGTGTTGTCAGGCCAATTATCTAATTCCAAACACATAAAAGGAAAAAGAAAGGAAAAGAAAGGAGAAAAAGCAAGGAAAAAAGATCAAAAATAGGTTAGCATGCGCCAAATGAAAAAACATAGCGCTATTTCACTCTTGTTTAAAGGAAAATTTCTGTTTTTTTGCGCCAAATAGGATTTTTAGCCATTTCGCTGCAAACTAGACACCACACCGACCGAAAACTGCTAGTTGAGGCCCAAAAACGTGGTTTTCCGTGCATTTTCAGGGTTAAGCGCAGCGGGAGGGGGCTAAAGGGGAATCTGACCCTTTCTCATGTTACTTCCCATATTCCACACATCGTGGGAAACATAGGCGCGCGCGAAACTGTTGCCGCAACATTGTTGCCTTGTTTAGCCAACACATTACAAAAAGGTTAGAGGCCCGCCGAGCCCGGTACTCGCCCTCTTCCCCTCCTCCTCCTATGAGATACTTTCAACAACAGGATTCATGCGCCGGCTGAAATTTTAATTCGCAACAGTTTTACCTGAAGGCGGGGTCGTAGCAATTCTTCGTCTGAATCACTCCCTGGTTCGTTTTTGACGGGAACATCAGGGCATACTGTAGTACTGAAACAATAACGATAACGATAACGATAACAATCTTAAATGCCTTAAGTCGTAAACAGAGTTAGTTGCTCTTTTACTTCTACCGCCTTTTCTCGCAACCAAAGTTAGTTCTGAATGCCCAATTTTGCCCTTAAATTGCAAGTCATCTTAACTCATGGCGATTTAGACTCTTTTTTTCCTTCACCCTCTGTAGCATTAATAATTGTACTTCCTTTTACCTCGATTTGTCATTGAATAGATCCTTGGCTTTCGCATTTGAAGGACGGCGATTCTGTCCTGTCTTTGGTGGTGTGTTCTCAGCAGAGCTAAGCTCTTCAAACGACATGGTAAGATCTATCACATCGACATCTTTCTCCTTGTCTTTTTTCTATAATAGGGAAAACAAGGCAGTTGCATTATTATCGTTCCTCGGTATTTTTTTGTTTATCGCTACTTTATTATTTAATGTCATGCCAGGAGAAACGTACCGATGAAATTACGCCGTCTTTTAATCCTTTTAGCCGCATTCAAGTTGTTCGATTCCTTTGGCGTGCTATCTTCGTCGGCTGATTCCTCTGAAATGGTTATGATTTCTTCCTGATCATCTTTACGAAAAAGATGAAAACTGGGGATAAATAAAAAGCAATGTTCTCAATTTCCTGACATCAATGGAAATAAAAGTCTTCTTTTTCCCATTTCATACTCTAGCCAGGGTCCAAATATTTACTGGGAAGAATCAACATGGATGTCAAGATCATTACTCTTAACATCATTGAAATAACTTTCCTCACCTGTAGCTCGCCCCTCCAAACAGGAACTCCAGGGTTGAATTCTTCCTCGCCCCACCATTTCTATTTCAGGAATTTGCCGGTCTTCTCTTCCTTTGTGTCTGAAAAAAAATGAACAAAAAGGATCAACAGGATTTTACAGAAGTATGGAAGGCACATTTACCAACTGTCAATTTTATTTGTAAAACTCTAAAATAACAAACTTTAGGCAATGCCTACAAGCTCCGCTATAGTGCGTACCATTAAAACCCGACCTCATAAGGTTCCCCGGCTTCACTGTCGAAATCCTGTGGGGAATCCTCAGTGCACAGGGGGAGCAACCCGGCCTCGTTAAATGACTGCGATATAACGAACTTTACAGTTTAATATAATGGACATACCGTTTTCCAGGAGCGTTGATTAAAGGCATCATTCTCTTGAGGACTTTTTTGGTAATAACCGCTCTTTTTTCAAAACCGCAGTCTTCCTCTCGACAACTACTACATTATCATCTGAGGTACGGGCTGGCAATTTGTGGCATCAGCATAACTACCGGTACCCTGTAAAAAAGGTGTATCATGGTTCCGTCAACTTTTTAGCATCACCTATTATTTCAGCCCCCCCCCCCCCCCCTCCCCCTCCGACAGGTTCCCCTGGTTATGGATATGAAATTGATATAGCGCAAGGTATTCTTCAGGAACATTAAACATTAGAAACATCTATTTACCGTATTTGTAGGGACAATAGCCACATAATGGTCTCCAGTATGCCCCAAAAATATTGTCCAAGAGAAAATGAGGGGACAGAGAAGGAGGGTCCCGGTCCAGCCCTTTATTTTTAGACGAGCGGAAGTCTTCCGAGATGTCCGCATGCAGGCCAACCTCGGTTCCGATGTTTGAAAGAAAATATATATTCATCAGCCTTCCAACGTGCGCCATCATTTTCTCTTTTCACCAAGAACCTGAGTGCTAGGCAAGGACTGCATGCGGGCGTCTCAGAAGACAGACTTTCGCTAGAACAAAGACTTCCGCTCGTCTAAAAAATAACTTTCGTGGACATAACATAATCCGGCCAACGCCTTGAGCCTCCCTCTCTGTCCCCTCATTTTCTCTTGAGTATTGTGCAAAAAACAGATCCCTGAGCTTGGCCTCACTGTTCTTATACAATCCTCCTCTCCCTGTAAATAATAAAATACTTTTAATGCCTTATTAAGTGGCCCGTCAGGCGCCACTTCATAAATTACCCTGTATTCTTGGTGAATGGTCGTGGTCGTCGTCGTCAGTTCTTGGCCGGCAAGCCCTGGCGTGATTCTGGAGTCACAGGACGCCCAAGCGGCAGGCCAAGGCATGTTTGAGTGGACGAGTGTGAAGTCGTGATGACGTCACAGGGCACAAGGACACTCAGGCGGTGGAGTTACAGGAAGACCAGGCAGCAAGGTCAAGGCATAATGTATTTTCACATAATTTTATTCAATATATATTGGATGGTGGAGTGAAGTGTGATGCCGTGATGACATCACAGGAAGCCCAAACGATGGAGTCACCGGCCACCCAAGCGGCAGATTTTTCATTTAATTTTATTGGATGGTGGGGTAGATAAGCAGTGACGTCAATGAGGACGTCACAAAGGGCGGTTTGTAAAGGGCTTCTTGTTACATTAAATTTTCGCGACGCGTTAAGCGCCTGCTTGCGTGTACTGGGAAGACTTGCGATGACTTGCGATTACTTTCTTGCACTTTGATGGAGCTCAAAATCCACACACAAGTAGACGCAAGTTTTTCACCGTTTGGCCACCCAACGCAAGTGAACGCAAGTTGGTCTCTTTAGCGCGAGTGCAAGTGTGCACTAAAGTGGCTTTTTGAAACTTGCGTCCAACTTGCGTCTACTTGCGAGTCCGTTTGGCCAGGGCTTTAATTTCGCAAATTCCGCGAATTAATGTGACTAACATTTATTCTATAATATTCTATATAAGTGAAAAATCTTTTGAACTATAAAGTTTTTTCATTCAGAAAATGTGTGTGGAGACGAGTTGTCTTATCTTGACGGTATTATTGTTTTTAATTAAGAATCGTCTTACCCCGTGTACAGTGAGTACAACGATTTCCTGGTGCATCACATCCGAGAATGCTTGGATAACCATGTTGGTTGCGAATTCGCCTGGTAATTTTGTGATAGCCTCTTCCCACTGAACGGGCTTTTTCTTGTCTGTGAAGTCCTCCTCGCAGACGAAGCCAAGACGGTCGTTACCCGCATGCTGTTGATTAATAATTATTTGTGATTAAGAAAGGGGAATAGCTTGTCGAACTAATATTTATTTCTTGATATTCGAATGATGAGCTGATAAAGTACATTGTAGTAAATGGTTTCCTGTCTGGAAGCAGCGCAAAACATTTCACGTCATGTCCGCCATTTGTTGTTCCTTTTTTCATGGGTTTCTCGATTGCGACTCTTTCAGTCCTTAATTCACTTTGTCTGTAGAAAGCGAGGCGTAATTGAATGGCCATCAGTCTAGGATATAAAAGTAAAACGAGTACGGAAAGACTTCTTTCCTATCTATTTCTTTGCTGGTAATGACTATCAATGAAAATACTTACATGAAAGCGATGACTTAATAGATACTCAAAGGTCGCCTCCTTTAAGCACGCACCGTCTTGTTTCAGCTGGTGTGCAGCTGCCGAAAAAAAGCAGCCTCCATCTCCTTTTGGATTGAAGGAGACAATAAAGCGACCGCGAAATGATTCCATAGCCACGATAACAGAACAGAAAGATGAGTCCGGGAGATGAGCAAGTAAAGCTGGAACGACGAGACAGTGGTTTTGACAGCAGGAAACTGCATTTGGTGGCTGTCAATCAAAGCAAACACGCCCAGACAATGTAGCTAGCCGTCGTCATTCGAATCTTGTGGGCACATAAAGCTAAGAATATCCTCTGAAATAATTTGAAAATAATTTGAATACTGAATTTTTCGACCCACGACCATTTACCCTCGACCATTTACCCTCGACCCTCGAGTAGTTACCCTCGACCCTCGACCATTTACCCTCGACCCTCGACTAGTTACCCTCGACCCTCGACCAAAAGGCAAAGTCCACGAAATATTGACGGCTCGCGCATAGGCAAAACTATAAGAAGATCGCGATACGTGACTAGATTGACGTCATCGTTACTGTTTCACGCTCGGACCGCAGGGATATCTTGTATTAACTATGCTTGTATAAGAGTCCAAAACCACTGATCCTTACTTGCTTTTATTATTTTGACCTTCAAAAATACTTAAGATACAAAACAAAAGGGTGAGTAATTTATTTAGTTTTCTGAATAGCGTAGAATGTCTTTCGCTGTCCAATGTTTATTAAATAATAAACTCTTTTTAATCCGAAGTACTAAATTAGCATATGAAAAAAAATGATATTATGACGGCGTCTGATCTTGTGTTGGCTTTAACGTTAACAACCAACGGCTTAACCGTGTTTGCGATTTCATTATATTAACAACGACCGAACGGAACTCAGTTTGGACCTTTATTATTGTAGTCCGGTAGGGAATTCAGTTTCCATAAATAAATAACTATTGATTAATTTTTTACTTTTCTATAGCGAACCATTTTTGTCAATATCCAATAAAGGCTTTACCTTCGCAAAGCTTATGAAGACTTTTTTACGTACTATGACGCCTTTATTTTATAAAAGGAATCAGGTCAATTGTTTCCATTAGACAACGTTCGTAATTTTCCAGTGGGAGATTCATAACATCTTGTGGTTCGTGTTAAAATGGTTTCGGGTTTGCCTTTAGCTTTTGCCATCTGGCGGGCAGCTATGTCAAAAATGTCGGATGCATTAATACAAAGAAGATTGACATCGTAGATGTCATGTCAAAGAGAGTAGATTGTTTAAAATGTTGAACAGTTGTACATGTTCTAGACCGTAAAATAAACGTGGTAAAAGCGATGGACACAGTCAAAAAGTCAAAAAGTAAGTTGATGCAGAATGCTCAAGGACACGCATCTAGTAAGTATTTCTGAAAAGCGTGTTTCATAACACTTCCTTCAGACCTAGATAATTAATTTTAATATATTCTAGTTATGAAGCGGTGAATCATAACAAACGCTAAGGCCAGAAGTGTCTATTCGTCTGTTACAATTTATCTTCTGAAACAGTGTATTTTCTTATCTCTTACAGATAAAATTGCAATGTTTAACATCACAGCACAAAGCACCCCGTTCTTTGAGAACGCAACGTCCCAAGACACGTTTCCACTGATACCAGTGGTAACAACTCTGTCGTTTCTCTCATTTGGTACGATATTAGGTAACAGTCTGGTTGTAACAGCTATAATCATTCATCCAGCTCTTCACAGCGTCACATATTTATCGATTTTCAGTTTGGCGGTTGCTGATCTTTTGGCTGGAATAGTCGCTATGCCGAGTTACATATTGAAAAAGTTCTCCTCGGGAGATTCTACTAATATTATCGTTTGCGATGTTTTTCGTTTTTCATATTTTCTCACTGGTTACGCCTCTATTCAAAGTTTGTCTGTTATCAGTGTCGAGCGAATGTTGGCTGTGAAATCTCCTCTGAGGTATAAAACCATAGTAACACATCGTAGAGTTTTTTAGGATTGCTCTTGGCGTGGTTTGATTCAGTGATTATATCCTGTCTTCCTTTCATCCCTTGGAACCAGAACCTTGATAAAGAATGCAATTACAGTCCAACACGATGGTGGAGCGTCATGGTTATCATCTGCAATGTCATTGTTCCGTTTATGGTCATCGTTGGTTGCTATACATATTTATATCTCACAGCAAAGAGTCATGTAAAGAAGATACTGAGTGACAGAAGTTGTTCGGGTGGCAATGATCGCTTGAACCGGTCGAGACAAACCAATGAACGCCGAGCAAGCCTGACAATATTGATTGTGATTGGAGTTTTTGTAGCATCTTGGTTTCCATCGTGTTTTTATTACTTTCTCCAGACAACTTGCCCACAGTGTTTCTCAGAGTCCTTCAAACCGTTGCAAGGCATATTTAATGCCTGGGTTAAGATATTGACTTTCACTTCATCTTTTGCCAACCCATTAATTTACTGCTGGAGGAGCAAGCATTTTAGGAGTGCTTTCCTTCGGATTCTGAGACGGATGACGGTTCATTATTCCAGGGTGAATAGAGGAGATTCAGTGGCAGAGAGAGCGACATGCGGACGTGGTAGTACAATCAATGAAGCTGTAGACGCCTTTAAATCGAAAATGGACGAGGGAAAATATGTCCTGAAAGTAGAAGGATAAGAAGAGTGTGCTTTACTTTACTTTACTTTACTTTACTTTACTTTACTTTACTTTACTTTACTTTACTTTACTTTACTTTACTTTACTTTACTTTACTTTACTTTACTTTACTTTACTTTACTTTACTTTACTTTACTTTACTTTACTTTACTTTAATTTACTTTACTTTACTTTACTTTACTTTACTTTACTTTACTTTTACTATTACTTTACTTTAGTTGACTGACTTGACTTGACTTGACTTGCCTTGACTTGACTTGACTTGACTTGACTTGACTTGACTTGACTTGACTTGATTTGACTTTACTTTTCTTTAAGTATTGACAGGAGAACCCTTAACAGGATATACCTCCCTAACGGAAGGGTTACCTACAAGTTACAACAAGTAAGAATAGACAGATAAAATCATAAATACACTTACAAGTGGAAATTATAAACATTAACAAACTAAAAAAAAGATTAATTATTAGATTAGTAAGAAAAATAAATTAAGTGAATGTAAAAATATCCTTCTGGTGTAGATAGGATTTTAATCGATCCTTAAATGCATTTAAAGTTTCAGCTTTTTTTTAGATATAAAGGAAAAGAGTTCCATGATTTCGCTTCTCTAAAAAAATAAGAAAATTTTAAATTATTAGTTCCTGCATATCTAATTTTTGAACTGGTAATTAGCATGTCTGAGATTATATTTAGAACTGTCAGCTGTCACAAGATAATAAGACAAATCCAAATCACATAAGTGCATAAAAAGTTTCCTCGAAGCCAAGGAAAGAAGATTCAGTTTCTGAAGTCTCTCTGCATAAGGCCTGTCCTTTATAATCAGTTTTGTAGCTCTTCGCTGTACTCTTTCAATTGTGTTAATCAAAAAGTGTTGATGTGGAGACCAGACCTGGCAGGCAAATTCAATATGTGGTCTAATTAGATGAATGTATAATTTGAGTAGCACATGGGGTTGGGTACAAGTACCGCAAGATCTCTTGATCAAACGTAGGACTATATTTGCGATCTTCACTTTGGCCATAATACGAATATGCCAGGACAGGTTGTGACTTATTAACACCCCTAAGTCTTTTTCTTCTCAGTGTTGGCAATGGAATACGCTCAGTTCCAAGGCTGTAAGAGGTATCTAATCTATTTCTTTTGTCAGTATTTCTCGGTCCAATTGGCCTCGTATAACTCGTATAACTCTGCTGCATTTTGCGTCATCGGCATCGAACGGTAATAAAGTATCATGAGATAGCTCTGATCCGATGCCGTTAATGTAAATAGGAAATTTAATAGGACCGATCATGGAGCCTTGTGCGACACCGGAAGATACATATTTCCAATCTGAGGAGAACCCGTCGAGGGACACTCTCTGCCGTCTGTCTGTGAGGTAGCTACCTATCCAGTGCGACAAAGGATTATTACTAATACCTAGAGGATAATAAATTTTAAATCCTTTTTTTTCCGCACTCAGCTTGACAGAATCAAGCCCTTTAAACTAAGGGACTCCGTCTCCGGCAACGAAGGACGCCACCGCACATACGCGATGCACGGCGCTGTCCATCCAGTGCCGGAATGTGGCCGCGAAACGAGCAACAAAACAGGAAAAAATGAGCTGAAAACAAGAAACCTTCAAGGAGATTGGCTTGTACACTTCGACTGTTTGGTATCTGTAACTGTAGCCAGTTTCTGTTAGCTGTCCAGGCCTCCGCCTTTGTTTTGGCGTCCTGGTCACGTGACCATGTAGTTTTCCCGCAGCGTGGTCGCCGAGAGATTCGCAGTACTAAGAAATTAGATCGTTTCGGGCGCTCGTTTAGCGTATTTTTTCTAGAATCTATTTGATCCCAAGGCTGGACAAGGTTAGGTTCCATTTGTTTTCAGTTTTTGCTGCATTTATGTGATTCGTATTTGCTTTATATTCGAGTTTATTTACGACACCGATCGTCACCGTAATTAGTCGTTTCTGTTTGCATTGTTTTCCTTTATTTCTTTAGTTTTACGGCTTTGTTTTGGTCAGTAAATTACTCTAGCTATAACTGCATCGGTTTGTTTGATCATTTGTGGTTACAGTATCGGCTTGGTAACCCTGCCCGGTTAAGTCCTCGCTAGGTTGAAGCCGCGCCAACACCAAACTCTTCTATTTTCCCATTCCCTGATTTTCGGATATAGTTGATTTTGATTTCCCCTCGATTTTTTCCAAGACTGTATCTGTAGATTCCTTTTTTTGACTTTCATAAGCATACAATCGCTATTATGTTACAAGCAAGAGTTTTACATAATCACAAAAAAAAAACACTTTTCTAATAAACATGATGGTGACATACGCACTCTAATATGGAAAATCTCGGTTTTTCTTTCGCATATGTCCTGTTCACAGAGTCGATGTTACCATCCCACCAAGCCACGCTCTCAAAGTTCAACTTCGTACACCAACACATCCCGCGTAAATGACTTCAGGCGTTTTCTTGTTTGGGTATAAAAACGAAGATGTTAGGGAGCTTAAGCAACGACAACGGCGACGGCAACAAGAACGTCACAAATTTGCATATTTAGAGGGCAAAAACAATAGTTTTGCACGCTCTGTGCGTGCGGTTTTCACTTTTGTTTATTTTTTTGCCGTCGTCAGCAAAACAACAATGTGAAATAGCCAAATTTGAGGTTTTATGAAGAACGTTTGCACTTGTGGATAAATTCTTATTTTCTCCCTAAATGAAGTGCCGTTCCGACGAGTGTCATTTTTGGGGAACTAACGCACCCTTGTCACATTAAAAAGGTTGAAAAGTCACGAAGCGATTAAAATAAAGCGAATTTATATTATGAGATGATATTTTTGTTGCCGTCGCCGTGTCGATGCTTAAAAGTTTCCAATTACCTGGCCACGCTAGGACACGAATTTTATCTTCGAGTGCTAATAAGAGCAACTTAAGGACGGTGCCTACTAGTGCAAAGGTATTTTTGCCCCGGTTGTGATTATGCGGGAAATGCAGATCTTAACAAGTGTTATTGAAATCGAAAAAGAAAATTTGGGGTAACCACGCATTTTTCAAAGATAGTTAATGAAAAATATTTGTAAAAAGCTTTAAAATACAAAGCCATGTATGGCGTTCTTTCTCAAATTGGAGCTTAATTATCTCTGAAAAATGCATGGTTGCCTCCAATTTTCTTATTAAATACCAATAAAACTTACTAAGATCTACTTTCTCTGCCTAATTTAAACTGCGCAAAAATATCCCTGTAGTTACTCTGTATCGGATAAAAATAATCCCGAGTCTAGCCACCTTATCCCAAAAGCTGCATTCAATTGCCCAAGACTTGCGGCTAACGATCTATAGAATGAAGGGGGTAGTTTCTAAAGAAACTGTGGTGCTGCGTCGGTGGGGAAGTAGTATACAAAAATTTGGTTTTATCAACGGAGTTGATAATGTAAATTGGCCACCGTAGAGCGATTCTAAAAGCTGACGTTTCGAGCGTTAGCCCTTCGTCAGAGCGAATCGACGTGTAGTTTTTATAGTAGAGTAGGAGCTACGCTATTGGTGGTAACATGGCAACGTGAAAAATAGGAATAAATTAGTTAAATGAAAAGCGTTCGTTAATACCGTGAGGATTACGGGTGCCGATTTGGAAGATGAATTTTTGTTCTAGATTCTTGCGGCTTTCCGTCGTGCCGCCTTGCCGAACTAGTTTTAACGCTTAATTGTTTTTCATTCGCCGGCAACTATTACAAACAAATTAATGGTGTAGCGATGGGCACAAGAATGGGACCTAGCTATGCCAATCTTTTTGAACACCAAATTTTTTTATCAGTACAGCGGCCCCAAACCTGAACTCTACGGCCGCTACATCGACGATTGTATCGGCGCTATTTCATCTAGCAGAGAAGAACTCGATCATTTTATAACCTCCGTCAATTCTTTTCATCCGGCTCTTAAATATACCTGGGAAATTTCGGAAACTTCATTGGCTTTCCTAGATATCAAAGTTTCTATTAGTGGCAACGTGCTATGTACCATTGTCCACTACAGATTCCCTTCAGTTATTCCTTATTCTCAATTTCGTAGACTTCGACGTCTATGTAGTGATGACTCCGTTTTTTCCAGCAAATCAGAGGAGATGTGCCAGTTCTTCGAAAAACGTGGCTATCCTGTCTCTGTGGTCAAAGCGTGCCATCATCGCGCCCAACAATTTGATCGACAGTCATCTCTACAAACGTCACAAAAAGATAAGAATGACAGAATTCCATTCACCCTCACTTTCCATCCTCATAATCACGCAGTCAAAAGCATCATTCTTAATAATTTTAAATTACTACAAAATGATCCCGAGACTGGTAGAGTCTTTTCGCTACCTCCACTTATTTCATTCAAACGCGACAAAAACGTAGGCAACTTTTTAGTTAGAAGCGCGCTCAAAACTAACGAGCAACCCGGCACTTTCAAATGCGCGCGCTCACGATGCAAAACTTGTCTTTTCATTGTTAACTAGCAAGATATCGGGACCTAAGCGATCTGTTAAGATCACCGATCGTTTCACATGTACCTCCGCAAATGTCATTTATTGCATAACCTGTACGTTATGCAATAAATTATACATTGGCGAGACAGGTAGACGACTAGGTGACCGATTCCGCGAACACCTTCGCGATGTTGAGAAGAATAACAAAGATGCATCTAAGCCAGTCGCTCGTCATTTTAATCTCCCTAACCACTCCAAAAAACACATGTCTATCTGCGGCCTTTCCCTACATCTAGGTACGACTAAGAGACTGGGAAGCCGCAAGAATCTAGAACAAAACTTCATCTTTCAAATCGGCACCCGTAATCCTCACGGTATTAACGAACGCTTTACATTTAACTAATATATTCCTATATTTCACGTTGCCATGTTACCACCAATAGCGTAGCTCCTACTTTACTATAAAAACTACACGTAACCCATAATTCCTCGATTCGCTCTGACGAAGGGTTAACGCTCGAAACGTCAGCTTTTAGAATCTCTGTACGGTGGCCAATTTACATCATCAACTCCGTTGATAAAACCAAATTTTTGTATAACGATCTATCGACATGACCAGGAGCTGCAAGGTTGTCACAAATGGCTTGCCCTTCACATTTTATCGTTTGTTGAATAAGTTGGTCAGTAGCTTATGCTAAAACAACTCGACGACTTACTCTCAGTTAGTTTCTATCAATTTTGTTAATTGGTTTGGGGATGCAAACACTTGAGCCTTGATATATTATGTATAGGTAGTTACTGTATATTGACCACGACAAAGTGTTGGAATGTTGGAAAATTCATTAACAGACCTGTCAAACATTATAATTCGTTTCATAGGATAAACCAAGTTTATTTCAAAAATTAATAAAAAAAACAAATTATACAATACAAACAAACAAATGAAGATAATAGTATTTGCAACTTTGTTTAACAAATTAACTTAACAAGGATAAGAGGTATTCCTATGCCTTTTAGGTAAACTAAACACTGTCACTCAGACTGTAGTAGTAGGAGTCACAGTAAAATTTTGTCCACCATTTAGTATTGTATATAATCAGAAGCTCATAAGCTTCAGATATAACATAATGTTGAATATGACAGGGTAAAGCTAACACAACAGCACTCAGTCCAAATTAATTAAAAATATTTTAACAGACCAAGTTCAATGCGAGCACAAATATATTCAGTCTGTGACACTTAACAGACACTTTGAGATCTACAAATGCTGGCGTGCGAGAGTACTAAAATGACCTCTCTGTGGTTTAGCCAGCACTGAATCTTCAGGCTGATAAATGTTGGCTCGCATGAGCAAAATAACTACCCTTTATGCACACTTGAAAAATTAACGAAAGAAATGAAGTTGCAATAGGTTTCGTTTTAATTACAGAGCCAGATTTTCGACAATGCAAACAAATTAATAATATCAACATTCAGTACCAGCCAAAAATGAAAGAAAACTTACCTCGGTGTCTCAAAGCAGAAGAAAACAAAACAAAATTTTCTCGAAAGCAGCAAATCGTGAACACAAGTAACAGCACAGGTGGCTCAAAAACTCCGGTGGGTATAAAACACAGCTCACCTTCCACAGGTCACTCGTTGCACGTCATTGTTCTACCTTTTGAAAAAGTAACCCTAACCCTCAATTTGACTAACCCTAGGCCTAAGGTTATATAGTTGGTGACAAGTCACCGCTCCCTTTATAGTACAAATTTTTCGCTCCACCCCTCCCCGGACTTGAAGAGCTCTGTTGCTGGGAAACACGGCTCACGATTTCGATATAAAATGCGAAGAAAAATCCACACCTGTTTCAACCGAGATACAGCTACTAGGCGTAACATTAGATAATAAGTTGAAATTCGACTCTCATATCGCATCTACCTGCCGAAAGGCAGGAGGACAAGTAAATGCCTTAAATAGGCTTAACAATGTTCTGCCTTGTAAAACCAAGGAAGCACTATATCGTGCTTTTATCTTACCGCATTTTGATTATTGTAGCCAGATATGGCACCATTGTGGAGCCAGGAACACCAAGAAACTAGAGAGAGGAAATGAACGTGCGTTTAGATTTGTATATAAGGAAAAGAAAGGCTCTTACGATAGATTGTTAAATTGGATTGGTTTGCATAGCACACTAGAGGGACGTCGTATCCAGGACATGTTATTAATCACAATAAAAAGTTGCTTCCAGGAGAAGGCACCCCCCCCCCCCCCCTCCCCCCTCCACTCTCCCTCATTGCGACCCTACTTAAGGTAAAGGATACAAAATATAACTTAAGGGGCACGAACATGCTCTCATTACCCCCAAAGTAAGAAGCACCAAGCATGGTGCATGGTCTCAGGTCTTTTCGATACTTCGCGGCAAAGACATGGAATGCGCTGCCGGATTCGATTCGCGCCATGGCCGGCACAAGGGAATTCTTAAAAAGTATTCGTCACGTAGCTTTCTAAAATTGTTGTTATTGTAGTAACGTAGTTTTTAAAATTGCAATTTTTAATTTGTAATTATTCATGTACCAATAAATAATTAGATTTCTTAGAAATTTTAGATTCTTAAATTCTTACATTGTTAGCTAAATTTTATCTTTCCTTTTGTTTTGTAATTTATCTGTTTATTTGTGGGCTTCCTGTAAAGTAGCTTTTAGCTAAGTGGAGTGCCACGTAAAATAAAGTTCTGTATTCTGTAAGAGCGTGAAGTTTCATCCAACGAATTTTGTCAAGTTCGGGGAGCAGTGGAGGGAAAGATGTGCGCTATGGGAGAGGTGACTTGTCACCAATTGATCTTTTCGGTGCACGGCTGATCGTCACAAGAATGTTGGCAGAGGGCGAAATTGAAATTTTGTGGCAAATTTTCCTTCGCGGAGTGGATAGCGAGACTATTTTCTTGAATAGATGTCCGATAGTGTGGTGTCTCCGTCTAAAGGTGATTCCCTAGTATTTCACTGCGCATCCTGTTCTGCGCATAACAAAGCCTAGGCCACGTTCGTATTAGGCATGGCTAAGAGGCTTTATGGTCAAATTTCACGGCTCAGTTCTGTTTCCTTTGTCTTACAAGTCTTAAAGTCTTATAAACAAAACAATGTTTAAATTTAACCATAAAGACTCGTAGCCATGTGTGAATATTGATATACGAAGGTGGCCAAAAACAATTCCAAATGGCGACCTTCGTACGGGAAAGCTCTCTGGACAGAAGAATGGCCGTTTTCATAGCACTGCAGTAAAGAGCAAAACAAGAAACGTTTTAGACTCTCGCAAAAAAAAAAGTCGAGTGTTAGCCTTGATGATGCTTAAGTGTCATTTCAGTCCGAGAGTGAGAGTGAAACCGCGCTATCAGGGAGACGTGTTGTCGAGGAATCGAGCTTGCCTTGCTTTCTGTTTTCTCCTAAACGAGGTTGGTTACCTATCTTTTTTTTTGACATAGTTTTATTCTCTTACTCCTCCTCTTTGTGCTGTAAAAAATATGAAAAGTTTACGTCAGAAAAAAAGTTACAGCGAAAAAAGTATTCGCAACCATCACTCATGGACACAAAATTATCTCCTCGAGATCACGCACCCGAGGAATATTTGTAATCAGTGCCTTTTCAAGACGTGTGCCTGTGCCATAAAATAAACATTAAATTATTCCTTTTGAACAATACAATATACCTGTTTTGTTATTTCAAGAATTACGTCAAAGCTGTGCTTCCTGTTCCTGCAAAACGTAGCGTGAACCGATGGAACAAACTTGTCCTTGATAGGTGAAGTCGCAATGATTAAATGAGTAACTTGAGCAAGTTATATCTCGCAAACGAGCTTATGGACCGTCTTTTTTAATAGCAAATTTCGAGTCACCATAATGTAGAGAACAATCGAGAAAAGTTTAAAGAAAATCTTACCACAACTTCTAATACTAAGGAATCACCTAAAGAACAGAACTGGAATCACGCTTTAACAACACTAACATAAAATAGTTTATTACATTCCGCTGACATTCAAGCTTGTTGTTGTGTGTGTTTTTTTTATATGCGCGCTCCCCTCATTTCTCTATCCCATAATAACGAGTATCTGTCATAATAACTACTTCCGTTTCCGGTACACTACATCTCCCCTTACTTACTAGAAATAGTGTTCACTAGACCTGCCCCCGCTTTTTGTAACCTGTTTATGGGATGTGTATTCAATATAAATACTGTGCATAAGACCCATGCACTACAGACACATTTCTTACTTTTTCAACAAATCTTCTTTATCCTTGTATGTATACACGCGGGGAATCCTAGAGTGTCTCCATGGGTCTGGGCCAAAACCTGCGGGGGCAATTGGAAGACTTACAATGATAGCATGAACAATGAAGTCTCTGAAGGAAAAGATGTCCACAATGTCACTTCTCTTTCTCTTCAACAAGTAAACTAATTCTTTCATCCATGCAGGTGCATGCCTAATGCGCACAGGCCGAGAAGTATCTGAGACCCCGTTTACATGGGTCCGGACAAAAACCTACACGGTTCCACCTTGCGTTCACACGAGACTACCGGACAATAACAATATTATTGCTTTCAAGAAACGTTTAGTGTAATTTCTGGTGTGAAATTTGCAGGAAACCTAACTATTTTCGACCTATTAATGTCTTCGATCGTACGGTAAAAATAGCGCGAGAAAAACGTTTGGGCTAAACTGTCACGTACGGTAGCTGTTGTGTATTATTTTTGCATGGAAAACGGCTTGTCAAAAATACTTTTTTCAAATCCTTTCCGAAGTATCCTCCTTGAGTGTGGATACTTTTGATGATGCATATGATTTGTTTAGTTGTTTCATGGACACGAAACCAGACAAGGCGTATTTTCGTGATCACGTCCTTGACAAAGATCATGACCCATGTGTTTACATAGGAACTTTTTGTAAGAAAAATATGTATTACTGCAGAATTAAACGACAAATATCGGGAAGTTACTTTTAGAGCTTCAACGGATCGAGGAGTTGGAAGGGAATGACTATAAGCCTGTACGAATTTTTTCAGTTAGACGCAAACTCCCTATCTAATATTATTTCTTCAATGATCACAGAGTATGATAATATGGCTCTCCAAGCAGTGATATTCGCAATGCATTCTGAGACATACAACCTTGACATAAATCCTACCCGAGCAGTTCAGTTTCTTTCTAAATCGATTCTAAAGTAGTTGCAGCTTTTGAGGAAAGCGAGAGGGTACTTAATGCATCAAAAGACATATATAAGCTTCGAACACGTGAGCGGATCAGTAAAGTTGAAGATAAAATTAAAGGTATTTATCAAAAGGTTGCGAAGCAATGGATTCTACTGTCTCAAAAGAGAATGCTTGATCTTAAGGGTGAAAGAAATGCTTTAAAAGAGCGAGT
>NC_090892.1:65331146-65333646 GCF_036669925.1 Montipora capricornis | reverse complement strand
TCAAACCCCGTTGAAGTCCTGAATTTTTCAGGCTTCTTTACGCAATTGCAAAAATTGCGTTCATAACTGCGAGGATCATAGCTTCACTTGCTTTCATATCCGCAGTTCATATATGATCCATTTCATATATCATTTTATCGTTAGATAAGTACATAGCACACCATAACCTTGGAAAATATGGAACAAAAAAGGCAAATTTGGAAGCAATTAAAGAGAATATCATCCAAGAACTTTCTAAACGTATATAGAGAGAGACCAGCCCCTAAAACAATAGAAAAAAACAAATTCAGTTTTAAAACAGTATTCTATTTGATGCAAAACTTGAACCTTCGTACCGACTTCATTACTATAGGCGGCTTTCAGAACGAATTCGATGTTATTATTATGCAAATAAATGGCGGGGTATTCACCACATAAGGTATACTTTTTTCTATTTTTTATTTTTCTGTGGGCACTTTTAGTGGAACAAATTTTATTCTTACTGATTTTAGTCTTTAAAAATAAATCTATATTTGTGAAAAAGCAATCGTTGTGTTATCGTAATAGGATGACGTGGGCACTAACTGTGAAACCGCAGCTGACAACAAAAGCCCTTCATGTACCTTGAAGCACTGAGAGCCTGCTAGCAACCTAGTCTTCGTTAAATAAAAATGCCAATTATTATCCACAATTGTTTCAAGAAAGGAAACAGGATTCGTTTTCCTTTCTTCCACCCGTTTTATGTTGGAAGTAGATATTGTTCACACACCGTAGTGACCTCTTCATCGACACCCATTGAATTAATGGAATTAATTGAATAGAATTGATATCGATGTGTAATAAACAAAACTAATCCTAGCCTGACCCTATTTTTTCTCGAGGTGCAATTTAGGCTCCAAACAAATTCCTCAATTCACCTGAGTGCATATTCAACCTAGGTAAAGTAAGGATCACCAATTTATAATTAACCTGTAAAAACGGATTCAACCTGAGTTTTACCTGGAACATATATACCTTGCAACTGGGCAAATTTCTGTACTCCTATCAAATCGCGGCCCTTCCCGTTCACTGTTTGCAAACAGAATCGTCTTACTGAAAAATTCAAATACATTCCTATTATACAAGAAATTGTAAGACCTTCCATTTACTTTACTGCAGAACAAATTCTAAACAATTCTCCGCGCTATTTGTCAAACGTTTTACAAGCCTCCTAATTCCGATGGTGTTTCTGCCACCTCTCTTCCCTACGTGTACTTTTAAGAAAAGACTTCAGGCTATTTATTTGTAAGAATTATTAATGTATAACGGAGTTCAGTGTTTATTGTTTTCTACGAAATTCATGTTTGTTGAAGATCTGAAGTGCAATCTGTCTACTTTTTGGCCTTTTACCTTATTTCATCTCTTCTAGGTTTCGAATCTCTAATTATCTCAGTCGTTCTTTAGATAGAATAGATCCATTCTTGGTCATGTTATTGAGGAGGTCTTGCCCAAGTTCGTTCAGACGGATAATGCGTCTCTAGTATAAAAAAGGACGTGGCAATGCTTTGGATGTTTTTCCTGATTTTCAGTCCTCTGTGACAGTTACACAAAATCAGATTGTTTCACATTTTTGGCATCAAATACGTTGACGTTATTTTTGAGTTTGGGAAGATACGTCAACTTGAAATGAATGGTATTCGGTTCATGATTTCTCGGAATAATTCAGATAATTGCTTTCGTTATCGGTTTTACACGACACTTCATTGAAATTCGTGTCATGCATGATCTCTGTGAAATTGAGAAAACCGGGAAGTCCAAAAATAACAATATTTCTTCAATGTTAATTGTATGTATAGTGATTAAGCAAAGTAAAACCCATAATAGGATACTATAAATAATCATACAGTGTTCATAGATCTCCGAGTTTCGAAGTAAGAGTTTGACAAACTGTATTATCTTTCTTTGCCCTCTCTGTTGCTGGAGTTCTTTTAAGGAGACTAAGCCACTTTTTCGTGATCTGTCATAGTGCAGGAATGGTCCACCCTTGATGAATTCAATAGTCGTCATTAAAGAGGTGACTGGGTTGTGTCAACAATATTGATTTCCAATGTAAAACGAGTGGAAGAAAGGAAAAAGAAAACCTGTTTTTTTTATGCAACAACTGACAAACGGTTATTGACAGTTTTATTATTCGAAGGCTAGCCTGCGAGTAAGCTCCCAGTGGTTCGAGGCACATGAACAGCATGCTTGACTGCTCGAAAGCGCAGGTTAAACAAAGACAAAAAGGTGTTGTCAGATGCGGTTTCACAGTCAGTGCCCACGTCTTTCTAATATCTAAGAGGTATAGGGTGCCAAAACCCGGTCGAAAAAACGTACCGTACACACATACAGAGACCCACACGTCAAGCACAAAGAGCTTATCTGCCCAGCTGTTTACCTAAGTAACCTGGAATAGGTAAATCAATTCCACCTTTGATGCAAAAAATAAATCACTAGAAGAATTCATTTAATACGAAATTTGTTCAAATCTTAGTAAGTACCT
>NC_090892.1:65321146-65323646 GCF_036669925.1 Montipora capricornis | reverse complement strand
AAAGACGTGGTATAAGGTATTGTAACAGTGCAGACTCGCTGACAGCACTAAAGGAAGAATGGTTTACTTGCCTTGCATGAGCTATTTATTTATACTCAACTCATTTGCATAATAATAACATGCTTTGAAGTGCAGCTGCTGATATTAGCATTACAAAGGAATGCAAATTTAGAACATAATGCGGAATGCATCGAAAGAGAATTTATCAACAATGTTTGTAAAAGCTTTAAAATATAATACAATGTATGGCGTTCTTTTCCAAATTGAAGCATAATTATCTCTGAAAAATGCATGGTTGCCCCCAATTTTCTCTTTGGATACCAAGAGCACTTGCTAAGTTCTGCTTTCTCCGCATAGTTTTGAACCACCCTGTATTGTAAGCACTGCAGAACGTATGCGCAAAAACAATAGTAGGCAGCGTCCTTAATTAACGCGGAAACAAGTGATCTGTCAAAGTAGAAGAATGATCTGCCCACATCATGATTTAAAGATTCATGCGACAAAGTCAACAAGCACCATTAATACCGTAGTTCATTCGTTCGAAAAAAAAACACCCATTGAGAATCCCGGAGCCAAGGAAATAGGTAGGTTTTTAGTACAGAGTAGTATTATGGTTTATCGCACACTTTTTGTTTAGTGATCATGAAAAAATTGCAGCAAACAATTCTTGGTCCAATTCTTGATCCAAACAAAGGAAGAGAAGGAAATGAATCGCATCTCCTGGCTCCGCGTGCTCTTGAAAAACAATAGAAAAAATAAATTCAGTTTTAAAACAGGACTCTATTTGATGAAAAACTTGAATCTTCGTACCGACTTCATTACTATAGGCGACTTTCAGAACGAATTCGATGTTATTATTATGCAAATAAGTGGCGAGTTATTCAGCAGATAAGCTATATCTTTTTCGATTTTTTACTTTTCTGTTTGCACTTTTAGTGGAACAAGTTTTATTCTTAATGATTTTAGTCTTTAAAAATCTATATTTGTGAAAAAGCAATCGCTGTGTTATCGTAGTAGCATGACGTGGCCACTAACTGTGAAACCGCAGCTGACAACACAGGCCCTTCATGTATCTCGAACCACTGAGAGCCTGCTCGCAACGTAGTCTTCGTTGAATAAAAGTGCCAATTATTATCCTTAATTGTCTGAAGAAAGGAAACAGGATTCGTTTTCCTTTCTTCCACCCGTTTCATGTTGGAAGTAGATATTGTTCACACACCGCAGTGACCTCTTCACTGACACCCATTGAATTAATGGTCCGAGTACGTCTTGGAATTTGTCACCGCAATGGCTTGATATTCATGCCACAAAAGTAACTTTGAGTCCTTAACATATTCAAGCGATAAAAAGAAAAACGAAAAGATACAATGGCTGTTGGCCTCCTTTAAAAATAACTCTATAACCCAGACGGAAAAGGATGCCAAAGCAAAGCCCTATTAGCAAACAAAATTGTACAAGAAATTGTAAGACCTTCCAATTACTTTACTACAGAAAGAAAACTAAGCAATTCTTCTCGCTTCTTATCAAAGTGCTTCTTATCAAGGTCACAAGTTTTACTATCCTCCTAATTCCGATGTTGTTTCTGCCAACTCTCTTGCCTACGTATACGTTTAAGAAAAGACTTCAAGCTATTTATTTGTAAGAATTATTCATGTATAATGCAGTTCAGTGTTTATTGTTTCATACGAAATTCATGTTTGTTGAAGATCTGAAGTACAATCTGTCTACTTTTTGGCTTTTTACTATATTTCGTCACTTCCAGTTTTCGAATCTCTCATTCTCTCAGTCGTTCGTTAGAAAGAATAGATCCATTCTTGGTCATGTTACTGAGGAGGTCTTGCCCAAGTTCGTTCAGATTGATAATGCGTCCCTGGTGTAAAAACGGACGTGACAATGCTTCGGATGTTTTTCCTGATTTTCAGTCCTCTGTGATATTTAAACAAAATCAGATTGTTTCACACTTTTGGCATGAAATGCGTTGAGATAATTTTTGGGAGATGGGAAGATACGTCAACCCAAAATGAACGGTATTCGTTTTTCAATTTCTCGGAATAATTGCTTTCGTTTTCGGTTTTATACAACACTTTATTGAAATTCGTGTCAATCATGAGCGTGAGCGTCTGGGCATCAACTTACCCATCAAACCTCAAACCTCAAAAGATTAAACACACTTCAAAAGCGGGTCATAAGAATAATGTCGAGGAGTGCTTTCGATGCTCACACTGACCCTCTTTTTAAAAATTTAAAAATTCTAAATCTTGAGAGTATCTACAAATTTCAAGTAGGTAAATTTATGTTTTTGTTTTGCCGTAAGCTGAAAGCATTCCTCTTATCTTAAATATTTATTAAAATATATTTATATATATATATATATCTATATATATATCTCTATAAGCCTGCTGGCTTCTTTTGGGCTTCCTCGCCATGAGATTGTAAACAGTAAGACTTTTTTTTTTTCTTCTCTCTCTTGTACCCCTTATGGCGAATAAATAAATGAAAA
>NC_090892.1:65301146-65308646 GCF_036669925.1 Montipora capricornis | reverse complement strand
ACCTAAGAAAAGTAGAACGATAAGAACTTCTTTTTTCTTAACTGTTTGTAAAGGATCTTTTGGCTTATTTTGATGTTTCTCAATGACATCATTCATATGATATTTAACAGTTCCCATCGTGTGGCCATTAAGTAACAAAATCCTCTTGAGGTCATCTAGGGCAGACTGTAACAATCGGGGTGACGAACAAATTCTAATGCAGCGATAAGCCAAAGTGCGGACTGGGTTTATTTTGTATTTACACGGAGTAAAAGAGTCCCACTTGGTGTAAAGACCGGTGAATGTCTTCTTTCGATAGATTGATGTTGAGAAGGAGCTTTCACGATTGCGTTTCACAAGGATATCAAGGAATGGAATTTCATCGTTTTGTTCAAACTCAATTGTGAATTTAATGTTGTTGTGTCTCTTATTTAGGTAACGTAAAAAACTCAAAGCATCATTTTTGTTCTTGAAAAGAGTAAAGGCATCGTCCACGTACCGGAACCAAATAGTATAGGCTGATTGGTGATCTTCATCACCCATTTTTCTTCAAAATCACACATGAAATTGTTCGCCAAAACAGGACCAAGTGGAGAGCCCATTGCGACGCCATCAATCTGGTCATAGTATTGACCATCAAAAACAAAATGACTCTCCTTTGTTGCAAACAAGACTAAATTCTTTAGGACCAATCAGGGTAATCTAGGTGGATTTGCGAGGGCATACAGCTTATCAAGGCCGCAAATTTCAATAGTCTCATCTAATGGGATATTAATAAATAGTTCCGGTACGTGGACGATACCTTTGCTCTTTTCAAGAACAAAAATGATGCTTTGAGTTTTTTACGTTACCTAAATAAGAGACACAACAACATTAAATTCACAATTGAGTTTGAACAAAACGATGAAATTCCATTCCTTGATATCCTTATGAAACGCAATCGTGACAGCTCCTTCTCAACATCAATCTATCGAAAGAAGACATTCACCGGTCTTTACACCAAGTGGGACTCTTTTACTCCGCGTAAATACAAAATAAACCCAGTCCGCACTTTGGCTTATCGCTGCATTAGAATTTGTTCGTCACCCCGATTGTTACAGTCTGCCCTAGATGACCTCAAGAAGATTTTGTTACTTAATGGCTACACGATGGGAACTGTTAAATATCATATGAATGATGTCGTTGAGAAAGATCAAAATAAGCCAAAAGATCCTTTACAAACAGTTAAGAAAAAAGAAGTTCTTATCGTTCTACCTTTCTTAGGTCATCACAGCAAACACCTCACAAAACAGCTGAGGTCTTGTATAAGCAAATTCTATGGTATTTTCAACGTCACAATAGTTTTTCAGAACACCCGAAGAATCAAGTCTTTTTTCCCTTACAAAGATAAACTAGCTCCTTCCTTCAGGTCAAAAGTAGTGTACAGAGCAAACTGCTGGGATTGCAATGATTTCTACTTAGGGAAATCGAAACGCCGATTACGTGACAGAAAAACAGAACATTTTAAAGCCCTAACTACCAATTGTCACGAATCTGCAATTGCTGATCATGTTTTCTTAACCAACCATAGAATTAAGTGGGATCATTTTGAAATATTAGCAACTGGTCGATCAGACATGCATTGCAAAATTAAAGAGTCTCTGTTGATCCGTGATCTAAAGCCAGCCTTAAATGAAAACGTTGGCAGTGAGAAACTTTATCTCTATTATTAGCATATTCTTGTCGTTTTATATCAATCAATTTCGTTAGTTCCCAGTCCGTACAATTGTATTTTTGAATTTAAATTTATCTGTAACTGAATAATAATCACTTCTGATGATGTATGTTGTAACATACGAAACGTTAAGTTTATAAAAGTTATGCAGTTCAAGCAAATCTTTGTAACCGCTGTTTGCCTTTTGAGACGAGGGGCAGGGTCCTCTTCTCACAGAGTGCAATTTTTTTGACTGGCCTCAGGCCTCTGTTAGATGTAGGCCAATAGTTCTTACCAAAACAAAATTACGCCAGCTTTGCAGGCTAAAAATTCAGAGACTTTGCCGAGTGTGCTGGAGAATGTACATATATATATATATATATATATATATATATACATATATATATATATATATATATATATATATATATATTTATGTTAATTCTTATTCCAGTAAAGGACCAATCAACCCTTAAATGACGGTGAACTGTGATACAAGATGATTGTCTACGAGTCACAAAGAAGTGTTGTTTCTTGTATTGTATATTTTTTTAATGATCCTTCATCTAGTAGCGGTTTTGTTCTTGCAAAATCCTTCCAACGATTACTGTCGGTGTAGTGCGCTCAACGAAAAACCCTCAATTCTTTCTGGACAAATTTGTAGAGTCGCTGGAACCTAGTTTAATGGCCTAGCTCCTATGAGTCTCCTGCAGGAGACCATTCCAACTAATAAATGGAAGATCCAGGGAAGATCATAGGTTTGACTGTTTCCATGGAGCACTCGCGGGCTTTTGTTCCGAGTTTGCCTGCGACATTACCGATCAATTCACATTTCTTCCGCCAATGAAGTTATTATGGCAATCGCATGGAGCCACTAGCAGGAACGTACCATAGTCGTTTTCTATTACAAAACTAACATGAAAAAGCTTTTAAAAAAGCAAAATAAAATAACAAAAGAAGTACTCAAACCTGGATAAAAATCATTCATTCTAGCGAGAAGAATTTGTTTAGTACACTATAAAATAATTCGTAAGATCTTTCTAAAGTGGAGTCAAAGGGAAGAAAATTAAATCCCAATAAAAAGGTGTGAAACCTCTCTAAAAAGCTCGTTTAAAAAACGTCATCATAACGTATTAATTCCTAATTGAAGTCGATCGAGATGATGCTATTTTCTTCACAATTCACTGTCGCCTCGATTGCCCAATGCAAACAAAATTTCAACGTACGTCAGCGCTATTGGCAAACCAGAAACAGAATTAAGACTAAAAGCTTCAGCGTCAATGATTATGATATTAAGAAGGCCAAAGGAAAGTAAGCCGAAGCAACTACGTCAGCTGTCAGAGAGTTCACTTAAATTGATACATATTCACTAAGATCGTTAGCCCTAGTAATGGAAACGACCCCACACGAACAGAGTAAAGAGGAATTCTGAACAACGTTGCTGGAAGCCGCGAGTTACAAGAAAATTAACTGGATTCCAAGGAAGACGAGCGGGAAAATTTTCTCACTGTATATTGGCAACATGCTTTGATTTACCATTGTTTTGAACAGTTTTCTCATTACCGTGCTAAACCATAGAGATTTTCCCGTTTTAAGTCTTAAGGGTGAAACAATGTTGTATTTGTTGTTTCTTCGAGTAATTTCCGCTGAATTGTCTCTTGCAACTTTCTTGCCTTCCGTTGAAGTTCACTGTAACTGGACAATTTGTGTTAACTGTTTGCGCATTCCACGGGTACGCCCTTGTAGGAGTCTTATTTTATTTAGTTTTCTGAATAGCGAAGAATGTCTTTCATTGTCCCCTGTTTATTAAAAAATCATACTATTACGGTGTTTGATCTTGTGTTCCCTTTAACGTTAACAACCAGTCAACCAACGGCTTAACCGTGTTTGCGATTTTATTATATTCACAACGACCGAACGGAACTCAGTTTTGGACATTTATGATCATAGTCTGGTAGGGAAGTTAGTTTCCATAAATAAATAACTATTGATTACTTTTTACTTTTTTATAGTGAACCATTTTTGTCAATATCCAATAAAGGTTTTAGCTTCGCAAAGCTTATGAAGACATTTTTATGTACTATGACGCCTTTTATTTTATAAAAGGAGTGGTCAATTGTTTCCATTAGCGTTGGTAATTTTCCAACGAGAGATTCATAAATTCTAGTTCTTGTCAAAATGGATTCTTTTGCCTTTAGCTTTTGCCATCTGGCGGGCAGCTTTGTCAAAAATGTCGGATGCATTAATACAAAGAAGAGTGACATCGTACATGTCATGTCAAAGAGAGTAGATTGTTTAAAATTTTGAACAATTGTACATGCTCTAAACCGTAAAATAAACGTCGTAAAAGCGATGGACACAGTCAAAAAGTTAAAAGTAAATTGATGCAGAATGCTCCAGGACACGCATCTAGTAAGTGTTATACTTTCTGAAAATCGTGTTGCATTGCACCTCCTTCAGAGCTAGACAATTAAGTTTAATATATTCTAGTTATGAAGCTGTGAATCATAACAAACGCTAAGGCCAGAAGTGTCTATTTGTCTGTTACAATTTATCTTCTAAAACAGTGTATTTTCTTATCTCTTACAGATAAAATTGCAATGTTTAACATCACAACACAAAGCACCCCGTTCTTTGAGAAGGCAACGTCCCAAGACACGTTTCCACTGATACCAGTGGTAACAACTGTGTCGTTTCTCTCATTTGGTACGATATTAGGTAACAGTCTGGTTGTAACAGCTGTAATCATTCATCCAGCTCTTCACAGCGTCACATATTTATCGATTTTCAGTTTGGCGGTTGCTGATCTTTTGGCTGGAATAGTCGCTATGCCGAGTTACATATTGAAAAAATTCTCCCTGGGAGATTCTACTAATATTATCGTTTGCGATGTTTTTCGTTTTTCATATTTTCTCACTGGTTATGCCTCTATCCAAAGTTTGTCTGTTATCAGTGTCGAGCGAATGTTGGCTGTGAAATCTCCTCTAAGGCATAAAACCATAGTAACGCATCGTAGAGTTGTTTTAGGATTGCTCTTGGCGTGGTTTGATTCAGTGATTATATCCTCACTTCCTTTCATTTCTTGGGACCAGAACCTCGATAAAGAATGCAATTACAGTCCAACACGCTGGTGGAGCGTCATGGTTATCATCTGCAATGTCATCGTTCCGTTTATGGTCATCGTTGTCTGCTATATATACTTATATCTCAAGGCAAAGAGTCATGTAAAGAAGATACCGAGCGACAGAAGTTGTTCGGGTGGCAATAATCGCTTGAACCGGTCGAGAGAAACTATTGAACGCCGTGTAAGCCTGACAATATTGATTGTGATTGGAGTTTTTGTAGCATCTTGGTTTCCATCGTGTTTTTATTACTTTCTCCATGCAACTTGCCCACAGTGTTTCTCAGAGGCCTTCAAACCGTTGCAAGGCATATTTAATGCCTGGGTTAAGGTATTGACTTTCACTTCATCTTTTGCCAACCCATTGATTTACTGCTGGAGGGGCAAGCATTTTAGAAGTGCTTTCCTTCGGATTCTGAGACGGATGACGGTTCATTATTCCAGGGTGAAAAGAGGAGATTCAGTGGTAAAGAGAGCGACATGCGGACGCGGTAGTAAAATCAATGAAGCTGTAAACGCCTTTAAATCAAAAATGGACGAGGGAAAATATGTCCCGAAAGTATAAGGATAGGATTTGTGTGGTTGACTTGACTTGACTTGACTTAACTTTTTTTTACTTTACTTTAATGGTGTTTTGGACTTGCCTCGTGGAACCTGTGTTTCATATTCCATGGAATTTCTTTAGTTTTTTCCATATAATTTTTAAGAACGAAGATTTTAGTTTAAGGATTTTTCATATTTAAGTTTTTCGTATTTAAGTTTTTCGTATTTTTCGTATTTAAGTTTTTTTTCGTATTTAATTTTTTCGTAATTAAGTTTTCGTACATGTACTATCTGGCTGTTTCTGAGATTAAAGTTTTTAATTTCACACAGAGTTTGTTTCATTTGTTAACCTTATTTTTGGGTTAAGAGGTTAAGAGTTTGCTTTGTGAATCTCTCCCCCTCGTTTTGCAGGCTAACCCTAACTTTTGTTTGTGATTTTTCCTCAACTCACCATTCACACACACACAATATCCCCACCCCCCCCCCCAAAAAAAAAAAACTACCTGCTAATTAATGAATGTTTTAGTTAGTGGAGAGAAACCCCTTCTTGTAAGGTGGATTCTTCTATCAACACCAATTAGGAAAGCCACAAAGGTTGCTAGGTTAACTACTGCTTCATGTATTACCATTAACTCTCTTTCTACAGAGTACCGTCCAAAGTCAGCCATCGCAAGAAAATGTTTTTTTTTTTTTTTCTCAAAAAGTATTTTCAGTTAGGGGGAAAGCAATACATCATTTTAAAGCTACGAAAATAAGCTTTCCAAAAACATATAACTTCTTTACATAGAATGAAGTAACCAACTTATATTGTATCTACCAGTAGAGATATATCCTTGGTCCAAGTAGAACACTTTGTTGGCCTTGGTGTTCACACTTCACCTTACTATGCACACAGATACAATTGGGATTTTATTTTTCTAACTCAATAACTTGATACTAACTCAGAGGCAGCTTTGATAGTTCATTGTCATTATTATAAAGTATTTTTCTTGTTTTTCTTTAGAAATCTATTGTAATTTTAGAGTTCTCATAACGCATGTAATTTGAATGTAGTACTATAATTTTGGAATGTAAAGCTTTGGGAATTTTGTAAAGCTAAATATATTATTATATTATTATTCTTCTTGTTATTATTATTATTATTATTATTATTATTATTATTATTATTATTATTATCATTATTATTATTACTACTTTAATTCGAGTAAGTAATTACGTAGGACTGTGTCATTTTTTAGTTTTTTAGATTTACAATTTAGGGGATTTTTTCCAGGATCCACCGAAAGAACAAATGATTTTGACACGTGATAGTTTTTTTTGTTTCTTTGTTTCTTTGTTTGCTCGTTTTTTCCACGATCTATCCAAAAGAACAAATAATCTATACACCTGATCGGATTGCTTTCCAGGATCCATCCAAGGATCAAATAATTTATACATGCTTGATGGGATTTTTTCCTGGTTCCATCCAAAAGAACGAATGATTTTACTGCTGCAGTTCACCCTGAACCAGAGGCTACACAATCTCACTTATGCTCCCATTTCTTTCTGGGCCATTGCCCCTTCTTTAGCTTCCTCATTTCGTACCAGTATTTTAAGTTGCTTTGGGCATTCCACGATCCATGTTTTGTCATACTGGTTCTCAGATCCACTCCTTCTCACAACTTGTACCCAGGCCATGTGTACAGTTTGGGTCGTATTTGAATTCTTTTGTCGCAAGCAAGGCTGACGTTTACAGGAAATTTTGTCAGTTTTTTCTTCCATGTAGGTAACCAGGTATCGTTTTTTTCTTTGTTTTTAACTATAATTTTGCTTCAGAACTTCCATAATACACATGATGAGTGTGTTTTTGGTAAGTGTTATTTTCCATTTTTGGTTACTCGGCTTGGAACTTTGGTCGTGTTAGTCTACCCATGGTTATTAGTGTTGGTTTCTGTCCAGGGTTGCGGCTTGTTTTTCTTCTTTTTTTCCTTTCTTGACTCGCCACGAGGGGGTCGGGTAGAGGTCCGGCGCTGGACTAAAAACCCCCTTGCTCGGTTGCGCTCTATCCCTGAAGATTCGCAGCGATTTACGAGCCTAATGGTGTCGCAGTCAGCTTATCTTTACCTTCGGGATTTTTGGATTTGCCCCGTGGAACCTGTGTTTCATATTCCATGGGATTTCTTTA
>NC_090892.1:65293646-65298646 GCF_036669925.1 Montipora capricornis | reverse complement strand
ATATTATGGGATGACGTTCTCGCTGCCGTCGCCGTTGGCGTTGCTTAAACTCCCTAGTACCTGGCTGCGCTGGGACACGAATTTTATCTTCGAGTGCTGATAGTAGCAACTTAACCTGCTAAAATGGCGGCCAGAGAGCGTTGTCCTCGCGTAGTGTCCAATTCAAAATGGCACTGAACTCGGGACGCCTGGTGACGAGGGGAATATATGTCCCCCTGGAGGGAGGGGAGTGCCAGATTGCTCAGTGAGTTTTGTTTTTAGCAATTTGGGACTCCCCTCCCTCCAGAGTCCCGAGTTCAGTGCCATTTTGAATTAGACACTTCGCGAGGACAACGCTTTCTGGCCGCCATTTTAGCAGGTTAGTTACAAGTTTTACGGAGTCTGGTGGCTTCGCGTTGCTACCTGGAGATGCTTAAGTGGATTCATGGTTTAGAGAAATTCATGTTCCACGAGCCTGGCGTTTTCATTTAGCGACTGCATTCGATTTTCACGAAAAAAATCGTGCTTGTTTTGGATCGATCGGACTCCCTACGCTGGCTTCGGTCTCCTACCTTGTCACTATACTGTGAAGGAAGGTGAACGGGGATCACTTTTCCCGAAACTTCGTGTACTTTTTAAAGACAACAACAGCTCACCACATGGTAAGTTTCATCGATTTTTATTTCCATTTTCTTGCAAATTTCCAGACCTAAACTTCGCCTCATATGTTCTCTATATTTACCTATGTGGCACACACAGTGAGCCTGGGTTACCTGTGATTACAAGAGACTTTTTTTATTCATTTTCGAAATGGCTAGAAAGTGATCACCAATCCAGTCTCTAAAAAGGTCTTTTTGTGGACATAGATATGAAAGTTATGAAAAACAAATCATGGTAACCATTGTCAAATTGAGCCATTAAATGTTAAAATAGTAGAGAACAATTATATTGCCGTGCAAAAGTATCTTTTTTCTTGGCTGATCCTGTTAGTTACCGCGACGACACCTACATATCCTTAAGGTCTACAGCGGCGACTTCAACAAAAACGTCACCTCGAAATATCACTTTGCTTTATCATAATCCTTTCGCGGTTATTCTATCTCGTTCATTTCTTACAATTTGGGCGAAGTATCGTAAAAATACATTGATACGAGTAGTTACAAAGTCAAAAATAGAGAATGAAACATTCTCTGTTGCATGCTCGCGTTGTCGTCAAAACCTCAAATTTGGTAATTTCACGTCGTCCTTATGTAGAGTACAGCACGAATCCGTCCTAAAATCCGTGCTGCACGTGCAGCACGATTATTTGTGCTCTTTTAACCAATGATATCATTGTTTTGCGCCGTTGTTGTTGCCGTCGCCGTCGTAAAATCTCAAGCTCCCTAATATCTTCACTACGCGGAAGTGAAGATATGATTTTTTTCGTAAAAACAATCCTAGCATTTCATCAATATCTATATAATAAATGAGGATCTCTTGTTACACTGAAGCACCTAGAAAATTGTCTGCGTTCAATCTGTCTATGGTAGCTCTACGTCGTTAACGTTGTGAAGGTAACGGAAGCCGAAACTTCAGAAAGCAAGGAACTGAGCTCCATATTTAAGTTTGGAAATCCATCTCTGATACGAAACTATACAAAGTTATACAGGAACAAAGATAACAAACTAAAGAAAATGCATCATTGACAAAAAATAAAAATTAAAATCATTAGCAGTTAACTATTGTAAATTATCTAGGTGGCCCCGGTTTCTGTGAACGTACTGTAATATCTTTTCTTACATTATTTAAAAGCAGAAGAAAATTCTCTCAGTCTCGGGTAAATAGAGAAGTGATCCGCACTGTTACTACTACTACTACTACTACTACTACTACTACTACTACTACTACTACTACTACTACTACTAATAATAATAATAATAATAATAATAATAATAAAGCGGTTTTCAATTGACTGTCGAAAGTAATTAGCGAATTACTTTGGTTTTGCATTACTTCACTCAGTGATTTGGTCAAAGCTCTCGCGCCACTTTTTCAACCAATCAGAAGTGAAACCAAAACCAATCGTGCACATTTTCTCGCGCTTAGTGTCGGCTACGTGTAATTGCTTCCAGTTTTGATTGGTTTACTGGATTGTCTCCGTCCCTTTTGATTGGCCAAAGTATGGCCTCAGACGGGTACTAGAGGCCTGAGGTTATGAGAAGTAACCCGCCCTCAGTGAAAAGGAAAATCTCCAGCTATAAGCTGTGAAACCTAAACATAATAATAATAATAATAATAATAATAATAATTGCCGCCGCTAATCGCCATCACACGTACAGCAACGACGCAGCTCAACAAATTATTATTATTATTTTTGTTATTATTATTATTATTATTATTATTATTATTATTATTATTATTATTATTATTATTATTATTATTACTTAACCTGGAACAGCATTCACAGCTCGATTGTTCGACGCAGCTCAACAAGGTCGAACCGAAAGCATACTTCCGGGCCACTTCATCGTAAAACCTTGACCAATCAAATTCAAGGATTTTAGTTGAGGACCGTTGATAAAAAAATAACTATCACGTAAAAAAGAAACCCAAGCAGGCACGTTTATGGACTTTTTCGTACATGGCAGATGATATTTAAGATAAAGAGTACTGTATGTAGCCAAATTTCTAGCTGTCTACAGGCTCTCGGTGGGTAGGGATGAGCGAAATTGATAGTTGGTAATCGGGCGGCCCACAAGATCCACTTGAGACAGCCCCCCGCCCCCAAAACAAAAGTGACACGATAAAAAACTTTTTTTTCTCTTAGGTGACTACATGGTGTGCTCGATTCTTTCGTTGAGCAAAATGGTCCTCTATATTTCGCCTTGAATTTAACGTTTTCAGTGTTCAATTGCTCGAAACTGCTTTTGATTTTCCTTGTTTAAATTTTGTGATTGTGAGTGGCTCCTAAATACACGTAGTCGTCATTTAGCTGTGATTATTACGTTCCCAACCATTCTTTACTTTTAAGCACCCGTGTCTTTTATTTTGCCCGAGTCTGTCCCAGAGACAAGAACTTCTTAACATCCGACAATGATAACACTGACACCTCAACAACAACTTGTTGATACATTTCTGAATTTGTCCTCACCCTGGGAATGACGTTGAATTTGTCCGTCTTTGTTAAAGTTTCGCTGTAATTTAAGTAGCACTCTCAGCAATCCTTTTCGACGTTTTCCTGCTTCCTCTTTCTTTCTTTGAGATACCTGGCCTTGTCACGTCCGCGCTCCTTTGGTCAGCGTATCGCCTCATAATGTGTTTTCCGATGTGATGGGTTATTGATTCAGAAAACCTTCTTTTCTTCCGAATAAAAATCCTTATAAATACACTGCTAAATTCGCGACTCCTCCAGCAGTAAATTAAAGGATTGACAAAAGATGATGTGAAGGTAAGCACCTTAACAAAAGCATTGACGAGACTTCGAGAATGAAACGATTCAGGAAAACACTCTGAGCAAATTTTTTGCAGAAAGTAGTACAAGCAAGATGGAAACCAGCACGCCACAAAAACGCCAATAACAATAATTATTGTGATGTTCCCTCGACGTTCATTCCGCTCCTTTCTACCATTAATGAGTGTTTCATTGTGACTAATATTTTTCTTGTCAGTCTCCATTTTCTTCATGTGAGATTTGGCTGTGAGATACATGTAGGAATAACACACGACGATAACAAGGAATGGAAAAATCACATTACCAATAATGACCATGATACTCCACCATCGAGTTGGTTCGTAGTTGCACTCCTTATGAGGACGGTTTGAATCCCAGGGCACAAAAGGAAGCGATGACACAACCAATGCATCAATCCAAGCAATGATCAACGCCAGGACAACTCTGCCTTGCGTGACGATAGTCACATAAACTAGCGGTTTTCGGATTGCGATCAGGCGATCTACACTGATGACACACAAGCTAAGAATAGAAGCATACCCAGTGAGGAAGTACGAAGCGCGAAAAATGTCACATACAATGGTTTGAAGAGGCTCGTTCCATTCAAACTTCTTCGCAATGTAGCTTGGCACTGCTATTAGCCCAACCAATAGGTCTGCGATAGCAAGGCTAAAGATTGACAGGTAGGTCACGTGACGCAAGGCAGGATGACTTTTGATTGCAAGGCATATAATGCCGTTGCCAAAAACAGTACCCAATGACAGAATGACCAGAATAATCACTAATAAGGATCGGGGAATGCCTTTTTGAAGACTATCTGGAACTGTACTTGAAGAAGATGGAAAACTGCTTGTGGAGTTAGACATCAGGAATCTGTTTGAAAAGAAAAATTCAAGGCTAATTTTCCAAGGTATTTTCCTTCCCCTAGCATATTTCTATAAATTTGAAAAACTGCAATATTATCATAGTTATTTATCAATAATTTTTAAATCAACGTCTAATTCAGTTACGAAGTAGTAAGTTTGAATTAAAAAGGAAACCTCAAATTCTACAAAAAAGATATTTTTTTTAGGCACGGGAAATAATGTTCACAGGCAAATTTGAATCGAAAAAAGAGCTTTTAAATCGGCTTTTCAGTTTACGTTTCAATTTATTGGCTAAAACAATGCAGAATAAGTGTGACGAGTCATGGTTACAATTGCCAGAGTGTTACGTTCCTGTGCAAAGATTACGTAAAACAAAAGAACAAAAAACAGAAAACAGGTGAACAAAAACTTCAAATAGCGACTGATCCAAGTGACCAAAAATGCAACTCTTTCCGGTATCTGTAAAAAGCCCCTATTGTTGTGACGTTCTCACACGAAGAGCTTCATACGCGAAGCGCGTTCGAGCCCAACATTGTTCCCGGTTGCAAGAGACACCCTGGGAACGAGGTTGGCTCCAGCTAAGAAGGGAAGTGAACATTTAGTGCCAGGACCTATTTCCTCCCTCACCCCCTACGCCCGTCGACAGAGTTTGATCACAGGAATAATACATTGTAAGACGTCAATATTTGTAAAAAGAAAAAAAACGAAAAGAAAAAGGCGTTATT
>NC_090892.1:65286146-65288646 GCF_036669925.1 Montipora capricornis | reverse complement strand
CATGTGGGCTTTGCTGCTTTCTCCAAAGGTTAACCACAGTTGCATTGCATCCCCTCAGCCTTTCCCTGATACTCCTTCCCTACTTTGTACATTGTACTCTTCCCCTATCTGTCAAAATGTTTTTATGTAGACTATGAACCCCTCTAATATTGGTTAGTTTCGAGGGAAATCTGCCAAGACCTCCTATCAACACAACTTCATTACAAAATTCACAAAATTTAAATGGTTTAAATCTACATTTCTGATCGTGAACCCAGTGTTTCAAAATAGTATTCTATTTCACAACACTCCCACTCATACTAAGTTTAAACAAGGTATGGGAATAATGATTGACCAGCGGCCTAAGCCAAGCTGGAAAAGCTTTTTGACCGGCAAGGCTCTGCACTTAGCATCAACGTGATTGGCTAAAAGCATGAGCTTAGCCAATCACAGAAGAGATGTAAAAAATCCATTCGAATGCCCCAACTGGTCTCAAAATTCGCACGGACACATGTAAACACCACTGCGATCTGTAAGAGAATTTGCACTGTTCCATGTAAAGGTACAAAAATCGTCCTTGAAAAAATTTGTCCGGACCCGTGTAAACGTAGCCTGGATTGCCTAGGAAAAGTTCACCACTTGATTTGTCAAAGAGATCGACCGAGATTTCTTTCCAGGGTCCCTCAAGCAGCTGGGTTGACCTTACAGGTTTGGTTTGTTTCTGGGCCCTACAACCTGACAGGGGTGACAAGCACCGCCCCTGACAGGGGGGAGGTGCACCGCGTCTTCCACTTGCTTGTCCATTCCCGGCCACCATATTTTCTCTCGCCACCTGGCCTTAGTTCTGACCATGCCTTGGTGACCCTCGCGAGCCAGAAAAATGGTTTGCTCTCAACTTCCTCTCAGTACCACCTGTCCAATCATCCACAGCTCCTCCTGCACAGCTTTGTAAACGGTCACTGACAACTGATTTCAGTCATCTGTCACCGCTAACATTCAAGCTTGTTGGTTTTTTTTAGCTCGCTCCCCTTTTTCTCTTTCCCATTATAACGAGTATCTGTCATACTCCGTTTCCGGTACACTACAGATAGATCCTCAAACATGTCGCTGGCCGAGTTTGTGGCGGATTGAACGATTTTAGGTACATTTTTTGGCGCGATTTCTCGGTTCTCTCGGTCGATCGACTGGTGAACTTTTTCTACCTTCTCTCTCTTTCAGAGAAGGTTGAGGATATCTCGCGAAATAGAGGACAGATTGTCACCAAAGTACCAAAGAACGGTCACAAAGAGACAACGGACAGGTAAGTACAACAATAGTCCTTATTTGTTTTACTAAACCTTCTGATTTGCATCGACTAAAACTCGCCATACAGAGCTTGGGCTACCTGTTGTCACAGGTGAACAGAAAGGCAACAAGATGGCAGCCACTTCGTTGCCACGCGCTAGCACCCATGCCTCTGCAAACTCTTAAAGATCATCTGACCGTTCTCGTATAAGAACAAATATAAATACCTCTGCTGCAACTCAGTGTAGGCAAAGCCTACACAACAACCAACAACACCCACAATTCCGCTACTCGATCTGACGAGGGACTAACGCTCGAAACGTCAGCTTTCCAAATCTTTCACGGTGGTAATTCGACCTTTATCAACTCGTTTCATAAAACCAGATTTTCGTGTTTCACTCTCCCACCGACGCAGCACCGTGGAAGTTTATATATGGTAGTTTGTGATCTTTCGGTAACTCTGAAGTCGTCTCTTGAGCTTTCATTAAAGGTGAAGTTATCTCTGGTACAAACTACCACTGAGCGGTACATTATCATAAGAAGAAACGAAAAACACCGAAACCGAAATTAAAGATACGACGTGAAGAAACTTATTTATACCAAGCGCAACGCTCTGGATGAAACTGGTCAGAAGGCGAGCAAATTTCCCCAAATTTTAAACACGAAGTCAATGATACACAGCTTCAAAATTAGTCTTACCTTTGAATTGAAAAATGTTAGGTCTTCTTAAATCTTGACTTGACTGACTTTGGCAAAAATGCATTAATTAAAAATAATGTCAACCTATACGTGTTATGTTAACATAACATGCATATTAGGTGCATAGAAATTTGTAAACAAGATGACTTTAATTTTCTCCGTTTGTCAACACAGATGTAACACAGATGCATAGTATGGGGCGCCGAATGTAAAAATATTATTTAAGTACTTTCCCCCTATATTTTGTGTTATTTATAAATAACACATTGAACTACCTTTGCGATTTATAAATCCCAAGGTTACGAACTTCGCGATTTATATATCGCAAAGTTACCAACTTCGCGATTTATAAATCGCAAGGTTACGAACTTTGCGATTTATAAATCGCAAGATTACAAACTTTGCGATTTATAAATCGCACAGTTGGTAACCTTGCGATTTATAAATCACAAAGTTCGTAATCTTGCGATTTATAAATCACAAAGTGTGATTTATAAATCGCAATGTTAAATCACAAAGTGCGATTTATATAAATCGC
>NC_090892.1:65253646-65278646 GCF_036669925.1 Montipora capricornis | reverse complement strand
TATGAATAACAATTCCACCAAATGTAGAGGATTGGCAAACTGCCTAACACATAAACAATGACGATGTAGACCGGCACGATAACGATTGAGATAGCGTTAACGATAACGGACTCATCAACCGCTAAATTGCAGTTTATATCGAGTCTGGGACCGCCATCTTGGATCTACAATTTTCGGTGACAGAGGATGACGTCTGCGCTTCGATACCAAAGCTGTTTTACACTTAACCAAAGAATCATTCATTTAAAGTACGAAATGAAATGAACGAAAGTGCGTTCGATCAAGGCAATGGAAGAAACCACTGTAATTTAACTTAACAGTAGAGTCGAAAGCTAAGTGAAATCGTCTTTATCTTAGAAATATGACACGACATATTTACCGCATTTACTGCAACACTGTCTGGCAGTTTTCAAGCCTGGCGAACGCTTGCCACTCTAAGTAAAGAAGACCATGAGCCAACTAATGGGGTAATTGCGCCTGAGAGCACTTAAGCGAGTTGCCGCACCAAGACTAGTGAATTCTTGAGCTATGTACCTTCTACAATGCTACGCTTTTTGAGATGAAACTTGAGCCGGAAGCAACTCAAAAAGTAAATTGGATTGATAGAAAGACATAGACATAGATGTTTGGATAGGCATAAAATCTGTCATCACCTCTCTAAGACAAGCGCGACCCTTACGTCGCGACAGCGGACATACGAGCCGCAGAGGACATAAGATTAAAAGGGCCGATGTCCTGCCTCAAGAGCTTGTCATATCTGGTCATAAGTCCATAAAACAAGAGCTTTTGTCAAAACCATCAAAAAACTCATGCATTTTACAGTGCCGCACGCTAGAGAAGCATGGCGAACGGAAACTTTCAATATAATTCTGATCAATTCCACCCCTTTACGTATTCCCCGGCGTTCTACTCGTCTGGGCCGTCGTACAGCCAGAATAAGCAGTTATAATTCACAGGATGAGGTAAACGCCGAAGCCTCCTGCGGATCTTTTGTCTACGTCTCATGTAAAATGCCATGGCGATCACTCTCCTCCGTTGAATCTTTTGAAGAGCATAAGCAACGATTAAAAGCTGGAAATCGATGAAATTGAAATATGCCTGCATAAAAGCAGCAAAAAGAAGAAGTAAGCGTTGCATGATGTAACTCACGCGAATTGTAAACACATGAAGCATTTTCCCGCCTCGCCGTTTGATATATCTGCGATCAGTGTCTACCGTGCGCGACCGACGTGGGTCATACCTAATAGGCGTAATTTCCAGTTTTGGCCACGTCCTGCTATGGCCTTGATATATGATCAAATGCCTTTGAACGCGACCCCTAGAACTTGAGGATACCATTTGTTTGCAGCTATCAGACTATCAACTATGTTCGCTAATTATCAAAAGCGCGAATGATATCAAGGCGTGAGTCACGAATAACCTTTTTCTTATACAGAGCTGAAGTCATGCACCTTAAAGGTCAAGAAAATGCTTAATTCGAACGGCGGAGCAACTTATTAACGACAAATAATGTTCACGAATATTACCTCGGTCCGTCGTCGCTCAAAGTTTGTTTGATTGTTTGGCCTGCGAGCAAACTCATCGCTTCGCTCGCAGGCTAGAGCTCTGTTTATTCCCACACTTTAAACCTTTAATAAATAAACAAAAATTGTACAGTAGTAACATACGTGTTCAAAAAGTAATAAAGATACTGTTTTACAAGTTTGCCGTTTGAGAGCCTGACCGGGGATAATATTGTTAGCAAATTTCTTAGTAACTCCTTCCATAATTTGAGTATTTCGAAACACTACATCTTGTTGTTATCTAAGCGGCTACATGCATGTGTTCCACGATATTTGCCCTTTGCTCGCATGTGTCTCCTCTTGTCAACCTGTTTACTCTAGTCATGCAGGTTTACCCGGCCTTTTAGCAATCCGGAACAATCATTAATCGTTCCCATTGGGGTACGAACATAAAATGTAAAACCTTTCGGCCCAAGGGTATAAAATAACGATTTAAGACGAGGTTTCCTTACAGCCTTTGCAAAAGAGTTACATTTTAATATATTGATTTTTGGCTTTTCGTAGTTATCAAATGCAGAGTGAAGCATTGAACGGAGAGAATGAGAAAGGGAAAACGAAATTGTTCTTCAATTTGAATTTTTTTCAGTTCTTGCATTACAAGCGTGCGCTGAGCTATGAAAGGCCGGGTTTTCAACATCATCTTCTGGGTTTTCTCGTTTTTCACAGGTTCCAACAGCCAATTCACACGACAGGACTGAGTGCACTCAGCGATGCCCAGATGGTCACTGCTCAGTGCTCGACATACGAAGAAACAGATCTTTCATGTAGAATATTCATGTTTTTTTTCTGTTTTTGTTTTGTTTGTGTACTTTTTGCTTTTGTTTTGTCTTAGTCGCTTTGCAAAAGGAAATAAGCTTGGATCAAAACAATCAGTTTAATGGACCCCTGTTCGTTTTAAAACTAGGCACTCATGCTCCTCGTGTTTTTTTTTTTTCTTGCCATTCGAAAATTGTCGGTTTAATGTTAACTGCGACATGGGAAAGGAAACAATGATGTCAAAAATGTTGATAGGGCCGGAGGATGGGAGCCCACTTATACTTAGCGTTTGATTTTAAAGTTCAATTTTGAAACAAGTATGTGCCGAACGTTAATCTGACAATGCAAGAGTTTACAGTTGAAGTGAGGAATTGATCCCAGCTTAGTGTAATGAGCGTGATCGATTAGTATTCAGTAAGGTCGTTATAAATGTAAAAGATTGGCGTACCTGCTGAAATAAAAGATGGCTGTTAATGATAAAAGATTATAGTTCAAGATTAACCCCACGCAAATGCTTTTGCAGATTCGTCAAATAACTGATTTTGCTGTAACGACTGAACGTCGAGATTAAATTAAGCTGTTTGTTATATGGCAAACAGAACAGTTCTAAGAAGATAAAACTAATTTGCATAATCCATAATTGGACGGTGGACATTACGGGAGAATAATGCCCTAACGCTTAGCTGCAGCTCTTAGCCAATGCTTCAGAGCGCGCGTTATATCGGCCAGAAACACTAGCCATTTAATAATATATTGTATTTTAATATAAATACACAGGTGATTATACAAAGCGCGCGCTCTCATTGGCTCGCTATCTCGGATTATCAGCCGATAATCACCTCGACGGACAAAATGGCTGCCAGTGGTCGTTTTGCCACCGTAAATTAAGATGATTTCGCTTTGAAATGTTTATTTATACTAAAACAATTATTCGCCTCAGGCTCAGTGATTATCGGGGAATAAATAACCATTATTCCATGAGCCCGAGTTGGATATGAAGTGATAAAATAACCAACGAGCGCGTAGCGCGAGTTGGTTATAATCACTTCATATCCAACAAGGGCGAATGGAATAATTGTTTTGGTAAATTCTCAAACCGGGTTTTGCCGCCGATTTTTATTTTCACAATTTTACAAAGCGTCCGGAAAGAGCATCTTGGCGCACTATTTTCCATATGATGTAAAACTTCGAGTATTGGCTCATAGTCGGAGTTTTTTAGTCAATCAAAAAGTTAGAAATGCAATAGTCGGAGCTGAAAATTTACTAATCGCCGATAATCACTTCGCCTTCGGCGAATAATTGTTGAAGAATCATATTTTTTGATTTCATGAAATTAGTGAATTTTAAGTTTCTTTTAGACGAGATATTTGGCCGGGTTTGATAAGTTGTGTTCATTGTTTGATTAAAATCACGGCTGGACAAATTAATTAACTCAGATAAAGGAGATTCTTCTTGAACAGGTTTTCAACCTCACCTTATTCGCACGAGAAGATGCAAAGCAGCTTATAATGCCCTCTTTTCACTGATTCACACTCATAGTATGATCAAATATGTGAGCTGAATGTGGAAAAAATAAAATAAGCTTCAAAACATCTACATTACGTTATGGTTTTGTTTATCTTGCGTATGTTACATAACCAGGGGTGAAACGATCTTTAGCGTTATTACACCCATTAAGAAATCACGTGATCCTTGCAATCTGATTGGCTCTCAGCAGTGCGATTTATTATGCGCACTATTCGCCATAAATCGCACCATTTCCCCAGGCAATGAGAAAGAAACACTAAAACAAAACAACCAATTAATCAGATTTCAAGACTTGTTTAAGGTAACCAATCGAATTGCAGGAAAATAAACAACAAAGAAAACCATCGTGTGCAAATATTGGTACTGACTAAAATCCTTTATTTGAGACTAAATAATTATTGTGTGATTTTTAAATGGATGTAATAGGCTACTTCGGAAAATAACACAAATTGGAAAGCTTTGGAGCTCTCGGTATCTGTATAGTTTATCTTAATAAAGCATATAACCTATGTAAGTAGCAAAAAAGGAGAAAAATTCTAACATTTCTTTTGAATGAAAATTCATTAGTAGTAAACACGGAGTGAAATCAATTTTCGTAAAGAAAAAGTAATTCTTAAGCCTTATAAGTGATCACGCATCTTCAATAATTCGTATACTTTGTCGACTATCCTGAGCAAAAAAAGTGAACTATGTGACGGTCTGCTTCCTTTAACATTGTAATAACGATATGATTTTGTACCTTGTTGATCGTGCGCTTCGGCTCATCAATGTATCAGTCTGGATGTGCCTCTGCTGTTATCGCTGTGGAGGTTTAACGGTCTTTCCTGCTTCAATCACAACACCGGTTCGGTCTAACTTAACAGACGTCTTCAAAAGTGTGTAATGTCCATTTTCATTAAAAATGCTACCGCAGCCCTACAAGACATAAAAATATAAGGTATTTGCCGGGTGGCAAGGTTCAGAAAAAACCGCGATGAAATATGACCTCGAGACAAATCGTGGGTACGCGCCAGGTGTGTTTGACTCCCTGATGAAGTATCAATTTCATTTTTAAAGCCTGAAGCATAAAGTACTTGGAAGTCATAACAATGTAGAAAACATTTCTTGTATATGGCTCGACTCAGTCTGTCAAATTATTACGACAGGGAAAAGTTTTTGATAATGAAATAAGGATATGTTTAACAAAAGTACTTTCAGCTTTCGAGCTCGTAACTTTAAACGGATTTTCTTAAAAATACTGATTCATAAATGTCAAATATACCGACAGAATTATACATGCACGCTGAATTATTATTACACAATACTCGACAATTGCCATTTGGCGAAGTTTCAAGAAAGCCACTTTTTTTTTTGTTTCGCTTACAATTTTGGTTGCAAAAACACTGAGTCGGCTTCTAAGTCACGCATGGTATTCAACCATAATTTTACTGTGTCATTTTGTTTAGTTTAGTTCAGGTGACATCAGTTAGCGTGGTGTCTGCTTACACCAACTCCACTGTTGTACCTGTTCATTGTGAATAAATAACGTACGCTGGACACAAGTAAAAGTTGTAAAATACTCACTGGCAGCGTTGGCGTTGAGCTCGAGCACTAGCTTATACTGACGCAGACTCAGTCGAGCCTTGGTCATCAGCACCTTTGGTTAGAACCAGAGACAATCCCACACGACAAGTTAACACATTTCCGAATGTTGTGCTTATCCTTGCGTCGCTAGTGTGGACTAGGATGACGTTATAACAAATGATGAGTTAACAAATTGATGTCAGTTTTTCATGCGTCTGTCCTGTTATTGATTATGAATTGTGTCATAACATTGTCAAAGTAGCTGTGGATCCACGAGGCGATAGCCGATGCGTAGTGATTTTGACCACAGTTTACTTCCCTAAACCGAACATGTCGCACTTGTTGATTTGCTTCATTAAAGTATAGAATTCAGGCGAGGATTGAACTCAAACAAACGGTTTAATAAACAGTCGCCATCTTACATCGAGCACCTGGTCGAACAACATTAATAGGCATGCAATGTGGGCGAACGCGTAGCCTCACTAACATATCAACAGCACTTACTTATGATTCGGAGTCTAACCAAGGACAAATTATCTCCGCAATATCATGTCAAATGAGTCATAGAAATCGACGGTTACATGAAACTATCTCAATAAGTACATGTTCATATCCTCAAACTTTGGTCCTATACGAGTGTTTCTTTCCCTGCCGTTCTCCCTGGCTTCCAAAGCGACTGTCGAATGCACTTCAATAATCTGAGATTACTACTAGGGATCATATCAAGAGTCCATATTTACCCAAATTGGCCTAATCCCCATCAGCGTCAGAAAAGTGTTTACTTTTAAACTTATATGAAATCGCGTGGGCCCGAAGTTGTCACAAAATTGCCCCAGTCGCGAAGCGACGAGGCAATCTGTAAATCTTTGAAAATACAAGAGAAATTAATCCTTAACTTCACGAGGGCACATTGCGATCAAATGTTCATCACATAAAGGGCAAACTTATTGAAGGAAACCCGTTCAATGCCTCGACAATCAACTTAACATGCTTACATTCGGTTAAAGACGTTGAGGTTCATGTCAATAAATTGATGCTGTCAACAAAAATAGCGCTTAATTTAATTAAACTGTATTATACACGTGGACAAAACGCAGTTTAATCAGGGTCAGAATCTGGAAGAATATTCTCTTGTAACTTCACTTGCTCTTGACAAGAAACTGTTAACCAATCAGAATCAAGTAATCAAGCCCTCTGGATTACCAAAATGCTCTCGTGATTAAGGAATGTGGCCTCCGTCTCAGCCAATCAGCATTCAGTAATATTGCCCCTTATGTGATGATGCAGGAAAATAAACAATTGACCAATTCGGCTGACTCAATGTTGTATCCAATTCAAACCCTTCGGGAATAAAACGTTTGTTCCAGGTATTTCTATATCATTTAAATATGAATGCCTCATTGTAATGCAAATACAATACACAAAGAACCTTACCTCGGGAAATTTGAACTTCGTAAGCGTATACTGATACGCTTCGTTTGTGTTCTTCAGACCTCCCGCTTGCATTCGTTCTTACGCGGTAGTACGAACAACGTCATAGCTGTTTACTAAAAGAAAAATCTGGAGTTTGGGGTCGGTGTCATGTATTCCTAACTCTTTAAAGGCATAATTATTCCAGGAATGGTTTGTTTCAGCTCCTCATTCACCATGTTGTTGAGTGAGCAAATCAAGTCAATGAAGAATGATTCATTTTTTAGGACACAGAGATTTTCCCGTCTGGCTACTAGGAGTGGAGCATTGGAGAAGAGTTTTGAACACATCGAGAACTGAGACTGTCTTCCAGCACAATATCGGTGTGACTGAAAACAAATATTGACCGTCTGGTGTTTGGTCCATTCCTAGGCCATTAATATTACAATCCCTCACGGCAGAAACTTGTCAAGAATTCATGGTATGCCGGAGATCAGTGATTCAATGCAGAAAAGACTGTGCTGGACGTATGCACACTTTATGTGTAAATTGTGATAACATGAAGTATCTAGATAGGTCGCTCGCAGTTCAAGGGGATGTTTAGTAAGATAGGAAATTAGATGAGGAGCTGTAAAAAACGCATGTGGGATTTCCACCGTTATTGCGTTATTCTGACGCTTTATCGGGCTTATCGTAAACTGCTCCATCTCAATTCATAGGCTAGTTTGAACCGAACCACTATTCTTTTCCTGAAGGGACAATACGATCTTCTTTGGGATTCAAGCTTGAGATTCCGATTCGGATTCAGCTTGGTATAATTAGAGGTACGCTACTGGAGTCAAAATAAGGTGATTTTTTGCATTGGTCAATGAGCTAAATCGATCCCATGTAACTGACTTGTAGGAGGAATTAAAGATTTTACAATAACTATCTAAATTCTCTCTAGCTCATTGGCTAATTTTTATCATCAATTTAAACGCTTGTTTGTATTTCCGCTGTTATTGTTATGCTTTCTCTATGCTATGCCTTATCTTAGTTTAGAGGCTGGCTTGAAATGAGCCACTTATTCATTTCCGGAAGGGTGAGGCTCGTGATTTCCACAGCAACTTTGACAATATTACGGCGCAATTTATCATCAATAAGAGGCCAGAGGCATAGAAAACTGACGTTAATTTGTTTAATCAAGATATCATACAAGAGTAAATAACCTTTTTATTAAAGAGATATTTAACAAAATTATTTGTTACTTATATTGATATGTAGACAAGTGTTGAATTTCTTGTCTCGAAGCCTATCACATCCGATTGGTTGTTCAATGCATTCCGAAGTCTGATACACTGGATATTTTTGTTGGGCGCGTACCTGCGTTTTTTTTTTTCCTTTGTCTGTTTGGTGTTGTTGTTTGGGGTATTGTGCACCATAAAATCAGTGAAATGGGGGGAAGACGGAGTCCTGGAGTTCCATACAAAGTTGTGGTTCGATTCCCTTTTCAGGACGAGCGGGCAGGGTTAACGGGAGCGGAATTGTCCATTTCGCTGGCAGATTTGAACTTCACAGCAGACGCCCTTCGCAGGTTAAGAATTCGTTTATCAGTTCTGTTAGTTACGCTTAACTCAAAAACATTAGGCCCTGAGAGAGACGTACAGCGCATGACGTCTTTGAATGCTTGTCTATAGTCTGACCTGCGAAGTGTGTAAATTAGAACGTTTACCACAGAGTTTAAATGCAATATCCACACCGCTGATGTGTTTACCACGGGAGGAATATAAACGTCATTAAATGCCATTAATCCCCGAGTGATAAGGAACGGAATCCAAAGAATTAGAAACACGATGATGGCAACCAAGATGGCTGCAGTAGCTTTGCTCTCTGGGCCTGGAAAACAATGAAGAAATTGCATAAGTAGTTAGACATCCATTTAAAGGAACTAAAAGAATTCTTTCGTATGAAAAATAGGAGCTGCAGCAACAACTGCGATTCACTACTGTAAAATGGATAAGTTCCTCTTCTTTTCCCTGTATATACGTAAATCACCCTTGGAAGATCGCTTAGCTACTCGCGATTGGTCAGTAGAGCTGGCACAATGGTGACCAATCGTGAGTCTTAGGCCGGGTCGCTAAGCGATCTTTCAACGGTTTCGGTAACACGACTTCAGCGGTGACTAAAGTCTTATCCGATGGCTCTCGGAGCAAATGTTTCAGAGTTTGGCGGCCCTTGATTCCTTCTCAGTGTACAACCGGCTGGAATGAAGAAGACGAATAAGTAGCGAAGGTATCGTCCGTGATCTACGTGGAATTTAGAGGTGATCGAAGCTTTAGGAGCGAATTTATGGCCCTTTTCCTTCGGTGATTCCGTTCGGCGACTTCGTCTTGGTCCCCATCCTTGGGAAATAATATATAGAGGGAAAAGAAGAGGAACCAAAAACTACCTAAATCGCTCTTAATCGACCAAGAAACCGTACAAGAGACAGACATACAAGACTAAAGCAAGGTAAGCTATTTTTTTATTTTAAATCGTAAAGTATTTTTTGAATTTAGAGAAAAACCATTTTCCCCTTACAAATCTTCATATTTCTACTCTTGCATACTATAGTACAGCACAAATACTCATACATTGAACTTGGGCTACCTGTGGCGACATATACTTGGATGCAGCATAGTTAATCGAGGGACTGGTTATGAAACCTTCTCTTTCTTCATCTTTTTTGACGTTTCATTCTCGGAATGGTCTACTACTGGAAAAGCTTTCTACTACTCTAATATTGAACATTATTTGTCAGTCAAATTTTATCAATGTATTTTCAATTTTGAGGATTGTTGTAAATGTTAGTTTATCGTCAATCCTGTCGTGTCCTCTTTTCTTTCCCTCGATGCTCAAAGCAGCTTTGAATTACAGTATATCATTGTTTCAAGGCCAAAAGATTTAAAAACGACTTTTAGGGTTGTTATGACCTGTTGTCACAGTTAAGTAAATAATTTCGTATTCCAAGGCATTGCTTGTATTGGAAAGAAATGCTAAATCTAAATGCTTTAGGAAGAATGGTGAAAATGGTAATGTTGAACTTCCTTGATATGACGCAAATAATTAATAAAAATTACCAGGTAGCCGAGTTTTCAATTGAGCCGTGATTATTCCAGAAAAAAAGGGAAAGGCGTTTTTGATTCTTGGTTTCATACATACCTGAAATTGAAAACACGTTTCTTCTCCTGCGAAACGGCCGAGTTTGTGCAGACATTTCAAATGCAATTCTTCTCACTTGTCTCCTTGCTATGGTCAAAACTCTCAAACTCATAATGAGCAATAAGAAATATGGTAGGACGACATTCATAATTAAAGCCAACAAACTTAGCCATAATGGTGTTCCTTCCCAAGTTACTCCACAATCTAAGCTTTTCTTGGAAAATTCCACTTTTCCCAAGATAGCGAAGAGAATACCGAAAAATACAGCTTGAAACCAGGCAAAGGCGATCATTATTGAGATCGTGCGTGTGGTAACACGACTCACGTATCTCAAAGGATCGCTCACGGCAATATGTCGTTCAGTCGCCAACATCACAAGTGTTACGGTGGAAGAAATGTAGAAAGGATAAGACAAAATTCCACCAACTTTGCAAAGCACTCCATTGTGAGAGATGATACTTTGATCGAGTACCGTAGCAAGTTCATATGGCATTGATATAGATGTTGTTAAAAAGTCACTTATTGCCAAGTTCAGGATCAAATAACTGTTCAAGTGCCGACGAAGTCGCTCAAAACGAAGAATTACGATAGTAACGAGTAGATTTCCGCAAAGTCCAGAAATTATTAAAAAACCAAGTGTTAATGCTAAAACACCATTTCTCTGTCTTTGTCCACAAACACCTGTCTTCTGACTCCATGCTTTGAAAATATCACGTCTCCGCAATTCACGTGAGAATTGGTCTCTCAAATTTGGTTACCGCAGTGCCGCACCGGCTCACTTTCAGAAATGTTGCATAAGGTTACGTAAGGTTCGGTAAAGGTCACTCATGACGAGCTTAACTTGGGTCAGGAGTGTGGGTCCCCGTTTTTTCAGTAAAAAAAAATACCGAAATCTCAGTGGGAGTTGTAACAAGACTAGTACGATACTCACACTAAAAAGGCAGAGCAAGAGACATAAAGGGAGCGAGAGGTGTTAATCTCGACACGTTTGTTGGGCCGACTTCGTCATAAAGTTTTTAATGACGATAATATTTCAAAGGACTTTAAATCAATTTTGAGTGACGTGTCAAAATAGTCCAGAGGGACAAAAAATCAATTTGAAATGTTTTCTAAAACACGGTTTTCAACGGCCAGCATCGCGCAATTAAAAAATGAAAAATTATTTCTTAACTTTCAGGCTACGGAGATGCAACTTGTTTTGCCTGGCATACACGTTTCTTAACAGCAACGGTGAATTGGTTCTTTTCTGATTTTTGAGGAAACCTATTTTTATTTTTTATACTTATGGAACTCGATAACTGAGGAATAAAACTCAACAGCTATTACACCTTCGAACATCTGCTTCCCTAATTCTCCGGTTAAACATGAAACGTTATAATTAGTGATGTATTGGTGAATTTGTTAATTTAAACACGCGGTCAAATTATTTCTTAACTTTCAGGCTACCGAGATGCAACTTGTTTTGCCTGGCATACACTTTTCTCAACAGCAACTGCGAATTGGCTCTTTTTCTGATTTTAAAGACAACCATTTTTAGTTTTATGACCTTTTATACTTATGGAACTCGATAGCTGAGGAATAAAATTCAACAGCTATTACAACTTCGAACATCGGCTTCCCTAATTCTCCGGTTAAACGTGAAACGTTCGTGATGTATTGGTGTATTGGTTAATTTAAAGACAGGCAAATTATTTCTTAACTTTCAGGCTACCGAGATGCAACTTGTTTTGCCTGGTATACACTTTTCTCAACAGCACCGGCGAATTGGTTCTTTTCTGATTTTAAAGCAAACCATTTTTAAGTTTTAGAACTCGATAACTGAGGAATAAAATACAACAGCTATTACACCTTCGAAGATCTGCTTCCCTAATTCTCCGGTTAAACATGAAACGTTAGTGATGTATTGGTGTATTTGCCAATTTAAACACAGGCAAATTATTTCTTAACTTTCAGGTTACCGAGATGCAACTTGTTTTGCCTGGCATACACTTTTCTCAACAGCAACGGTGAATTGGTTCTTTTCTGATTTTAACGACAACAATTTTTAAGTTTTATACTTATAGAACTCGGTAACTGAGGAATAAAACTCAATAGCTATTACACCTTCGAACATCTGCTTCCCTAATTCTCCGGTTAAAAATGAAACGTTAGTGATGTATTGGTGTATTTGCCAATTTAAACACAGGCAAATTATTTCTTAACTTTCAGGTTACTGAGATGCAACTTGTTTTGCCTGGCATACACTCTTCTCAACAGCAACGGTGAATTGTTTCTTTTCTGATTTTAAAGCAAACCGTTTTTAAGTTTTATACTTATAGAACTCGGTAACTGAGGAATAAAACTCAATAGCTATTACACCTTCGAACATCTGCTTCCCTAATTCTCCGGTTAAACATGAAACGTTAGTGATGTATTGGTGTATTTGCCAATTTAAACACAGGCAAATTATTTCTTAACTTTCAGGTTACTGAGATGCAACTTGTTTTGCCTGGCATACACTCTTCTCAACAGCAACGGTGAATTGTTTCTTTTCTGATTTTAAAGCAAACCGTTTTTAAGTTTTATACTTATGGAACTCGATAAGGCCACCCTCATTTTTTCTCCGTTTCGCGTCGTCCGACCGATCCAAATTTTTGGCATTTTCCACAATAAAATAAAAAATTGGTAACGACGTTTTTAAGCCATTTTATGTAGCATAGGAGTTTCGGTGGTTGATCCTTTTTCCCACGCTGTCTTAATTTTGCAACAACATTCACCAATTTTTCTGCCATATTGATTTTGGGTTCACGTCTTGTTGTTTTCCTGGGCTGGGGTACCAGGCCTCCGATTCCGAGAATGCTAATGATTTAGGTTTTTTTTCCTTCAATCCGACCAACCGACCCAATGTCAGGAAACGCATTCCACGGTAAACGAAAAAAAAGGGGGGGAGGGGGGATGGCCTAACTGAGGAATAAAACTAAACAGCTATTACACCTTCAAACATCTGCTACCCTAATAGAGTACTAAAGCAGTTACGTCACGCATCCATGGCAACCAAATTTTCTGTTCTAAACAAACGCACGGGAAGCAAGATGTCGGTGCTGACAATTGCGTCCCTGCTTTCTTTCTTCGAAAATGAGAATAAATCCGTTTCAAGAGGTGAAAATCACTGCAAATCAAACCATGTGGAAAGCTTTAGTGCAAGTCAAGGTGTTTTGAAGGGACAAGTTCACGCTAGTATGAAGAAAAAAGTGTATAATGTGACGGTAAGTGAAATGCGGTAAATGGCCAACATTGAGAAGAAAGCTTATAGAAAACTACTGTTAAACTTTGTGTATTATAATTTTCTTTTTAGATATACCTTGACCAAAACAATGCGATTAAATCGAGCGAGTGCGAGTGTCCTCGGGGAGTTTATAAATGCAGCCATGCTGCAGCTCTGTTCATCTACGGAATTTATAACTGGAGTCGGACTGATGTTGAGTGTTCATGGAAAAAACGGAATGCACCTGATATTTCTCGGAAATCTATTGCTGAAATGTTTCCTCCAGCAAAGCCAGGATATACAGCCTTACTCCGACAACCAAATCAAGGAGATCGAGAAGCGCTGTATTCAGAGCTCCGAGCGTATGGAAAGTTCACTGGCCTATGCTGGCTGTTAAGCCCTGAGCCAAAACAACTGGGGGATCTACCTGTCTCAACAGTGGAAGAGGTTATTTTTTCCGAAGAATTTCTCACCTTATCTACTGCTGCTGAACAACTTGAGTTTATCAAACGAAAATTAAAGGTAGAGCAAGAAATTGTAAATCAAATCAGTTCTTTAACTGTCGGTCAGCGAAACAATCCCTCCTGGCATTTAGTCAGGAAGGGGCGTTTGACTGCAAGTAATTTTGGCTCCGTCATCAATGCTAAGAGGGTCACCCCATCCCTTATTAAGCGTCTCTTGGGAGAATATGACATTTCACGTGTCAAAGCTGTGGCATGGGGAGTCACAAATGAGGCTGAAGCCATCAAAACATTTACTGCCAAAACCCATCTTGAAGTTGCTGAGACAGGGGTGTGGCTTGACGAATCAGGCGTTCTTGGAGCTTCCCCTGATGGATTCGTGGGTGAAGACCATGTTCTAGAGCCGAAATGTTCCTATACCTTCAGAAATGCGAGTATTGAGGAAGCTTTGAAAAGTGAGACATTTTGTCTGGAGCAAAAAGAGGACGGGTCATACTCGCTAAAAAGGAATCATGTCTACTGGCACCAAGTGCAAGGGCAAATGTACTTAGCCAAACGAAATTATTGTTATTTTGTTGTTTGGACAAATAACTGGTGTGTCATTATTGAAATCAAGAAGGATCCATCCTGGGAAGAAAACCTTACCAGACTAAGGGAATTTTACTTTAAACACCTCTTTCCCAAAATTGTTGAGGGAGAACTATAGTTTGTAGAATTATTGCAAGGTTTAAATCCAGCCGGAAGTTTGTACCCTGTTCCCATTTTACAAGTTTAATACTGAAACAATAACAAGTACAGCAACCTTCCATGCTCAGTAATGAAACCAAAACCATTTTTATTCAGAGAATTATCAAATATTCTTGATGTTGTGTTTCCTAAAACATTTAAGATTAGAGTTGCAATTGTTTACAGCTGAAAATGCTGGCTCTACTGCATAATATGTGACTTCAGACAAATGTTCTATTATTTTGTTACTATTCTACACATTACAAAAATAGAGAATGCCCCCTTATTTTCTAAACATAAAGGTCAAATAGATGGGCTTAATCTGCCTTGTTGAAATTTAAAGTTGATCCTCAGGCTTAAAGAAAACAAAAGCAATACATCAAGGTTGATTGATTGTCTTATTCCCCTAAGCATCAAAGCTACATGTTAATCAATAATACTCTCTCAATTTTCCCACTACATGCACGTCCTTACTCAAATTCTACCCCTTCACATCCTTCCTTTATCAGTGGAAACTGAAGATTTACAAGGGCAGCACAGACTTGAAATACTTTGTCAGCATAACATCTTAATTTGGGGGGTATAAAGTTTAGTATCTTAAAATCCTTCAGCCGTGCATTAGCCCTTTCGACGTGAATTCTGCATTTTGCAATGTTTTTAGTGGCCCTTATCTCACTGGCAGTGAATTTTCCATTCTCTAAGAAGGGAGGAATATTTACGGAAACACCCTTTGGGACAATGTCCTGAATCAAGAACCCCTTGTCTGCAAGGATCAGGTCACCATTTGCCATATGGTTCATTAGACCTGACTGTTTGACAATTTCCTTATCCGAAATTGATCCTGGATACAGTTTACTTACATATGTTATAACTGCATTGGGCGCCACCCCGACTAAAACTTTAAAAGAATTCATGCCCCGGTAGCTTGAATATGTCTCATTCTGTTGACTCATAAGACTGGGTGCTGCAATTTCAATATCTGTACAGTCAATGACTATTCTACAGCTAGTAAACATTGAAAAGGACGAAGGAGAGCATAATTTGTTTTTCTCCCTAGAAGGGATAGTGGTCATCAAATCATCAAATAAGATATGGTGTAAAACATGAATAAATGTTGTAACTACATTTGAAATGGTAGCAACACTACAAGAGAATAACTGAGCTATGTGGAGATTAGTATAGTTTTGTCTCAGTTTCATGAGGGTGATTAAAATTTGATCTTCAAAAATAATTGACTCCACTCTCCAACCTGCATAGTATGACAAAGAATCCTTAAATCTAGAGGCATAATTTACCACAATCTGGAAAACTTCTTTTGTTGGTAGTCCAGTTTCCATACGAAGAATATCTGTGGTAAGAGTTGATGCAGAATAATGTGTTCTCTGGTACTGTGCAGTTTCTCTCTGCTGCTCAAGTTCCCTCTTTGCAAGGTCAAGTTCGGCTTCAAGAATAACCTGGTTTGTTGAGGGTTTTTCTTGCAAGGGAGGTGCCTCCTCTTCCATTTTGTCCCGAATGGCCTGCACCATGTCATGTACACTGCTGTGTGTAGTACTACTCTGTTTTTTCTTTTTTCGAGGAAATCCTTCTGATGGAAACAACTTGTCAGCATTACGTGTGTAAATTTCTGGGCCGGCACTCTTTTTCCCATCTCTGAAGTGACAACTGCATATTCTGGAGTGATTCCCTGGTTCCCTGTCTTTTCTTCTGTAAGTTTATATAAAAAAAATAAGCTCACTAAGTAGAACTAGTTAGTCACTTTTACAGTACTGTGCAACATCTAAAGCTATTATAAACGAGAGTTCTAATATTGTTTATTTAAAATTAGCAACAGTATCGCCTACAAAATGATGAACTAGAACAAAGTAAAATTCCCCTTCGTCAAACTGCCAAGGGAAATGATATTTCTTCCTTTGAGAATGCAGTCGTTCGTGATGAACTGTAGTAAACAGTTTCCAAGTTAAAGCATGAATGAATGAATGTATGTATTTATAGTCTACTGAGTTTTTCAAGCATATCATGGGAGTAATTCACTGATCACAGCTGTTTTCCTTTTCACCAGAACAAATGCACGAATATTATATAAGATACTATCGCAAAGACTTTGTGAGATACCAGTCCTTGAAAGAAATCACAGATCAAAACACGAGCCAAACACCAAAACGCCGCGAAAGCGCCACTTAATTGATAACACAAGATCTAGGACAAACCATAAATTAACCTTACCTTATTAATCGAATCCAGCGTTGGTACTCCTCCTTTTTCTTTATTTTATGTGGAAACCCATAGAATTTACAAGTATGTGATTCGGAATGATGATCACAGCCCGGAGCAAAGCAGTGAACCATCACGATCTTTCACCTCTAACACCTCGGCTCTTTGTCTGCTCAGTTGACGATTGGGATCTTCTTTCAAACGAATAAATATTCGTCTACGTCATCCAAAGTTCCAAAAAAAATTACAGTTCAATCAATAAGGGAAACTGTAAAAATAAAGGCCGCAAAACTGAAAAGGAGTCGAAAGCCACGCTTAACGCGCTTGTAATGCTATGCTTGGCAAACTTTGTTTAGAACAGAAAATTTGGTTGCCATGGAAGCATGACGTCACACTTTAGTACTCTATTCTCCCGTTAAACATGAAACGTTAGTGATGTATTGGTGTATTGCAATTGGTTAATTTAAACACAGGCAAATTAATGCCCCAGTGTATTGCTAAATTTAAACAAAGGCAAATTAATGGTCCAGTTTATCATTTAGTTTAAACACAGGCAAATTAATGCCCCTGTGTATCATTTGATTTTCACACAGGCAAATTGATGCCTCAGTGTTTCAATTTGATATAAAATAAAACAAAAGTAATTTAGAATGCCCAATTGTAGCTGTGCACAAGTTTTTTTCCGGGCTAATTGATTTCCCAGCATGTCACAGGCAGGCACATACGATATTAATCACAGACTTATCATTTAATTTTCTTGCTATCATGATATCCTCATATCATGAAATTGAACCTAACAGTAATTATTTTACCCCAACTGCTAACTTTCCCCGACAAAACACAAGTTTCCTTTCCAATTCCAAACTTCGATTCTTCGCGCTTTTCCCTGTATACCGGGAAGGCTTCCAGCACCGAATTCCCCGACATCAACATTGTTTATTGCTTCCATAACTCGCTTGAAAACATCTAAATACAGAAATCTATGACATTCAGACGACAACTGCTCAATTAATCCCCCCACAGAGGCCAAACAAAGTTATTCCGTAAGCTTCGTCCACGTTTTAACCAGAATTTCGGAACCCGATCACCATTTTCCCGCCACAAATTACCGACTTAAACGCGACAAATCTCGCTTCGAAAGAGCTGAAAGAACTTTCCTTCGACAAATTGGCTAACCTTTCGACCAATCAGTTGACTTGAAAGGCTGTACCATTTTTCCCCGGGTCCGAGAGTTAATACATAAATCCTATAGAACGAAAAATGGTTCCGTGTCCCAGCACTAACCACCACTGTCGATGCGCGCAAACGAACTGAAATAGATTTGTCTTTCATAACTGTGGGCGGTTTGCCTTATGCGCCGATCAATTCGAAACTTCAACATCCTCCCCCCTCCCCTGGGCAAATCCCGGGCATTTGAACTTTTTAAGATTGGATCATTCAAATTCCTGTCCCGTCGAGCCAAAATGGTGTTCAAATGCCCTACTCTATCGTCGGATTTGAAGGATTTGTCTGCCATACCCTATTAATTTAAAGAACAGTCGTCGTCGGCTCCTGCCATCTTAAAAAATAGCTTTGCAAAGCGTACTTGTATGGGATTTCAGTCAAATAAACGTTGATGATTAGCAATACAGTAAATGTAATAAATATTGTCATGTTATAGTGATATGGGAGGCGCGATGGCCTCGTGGTTAGTGTGCTCGACTCCGAAGGGAATGGTCCGGGTTCGAGTCCTGACCAGGAACATTGTGTTGCGTTCTTGGGCAAGACACTTTACTTCCACGGTGCCTCTCTCCACCCAGGTGTAGAAATGGGTGGACTAGCATCCCATCCAGGGGGAGTAGAAATACTCCTAGTCGCTTCATGCCATGGAAACCGGGATAAGCTCCGGCCTGATGGACCACTTGTCGAGTAAAGAGTCCGTAGAATCCACAAGCTGCATACGAGAAAACGGTTACGGGAGAAACATGTTTGGACTTCTACTTTCGAGGGAATTAAGGGTGCTTACCATTTGTCAGAATAAACCGGTTGGGATGACCGGTGAATAATGGTAACAGTCTTTCCTAAATCAGCAAACCAGCCCAACGAGATGGCACTTACCATTTGCAATTGTTTTCGGCTGATGAGAGACAGGGAACTGGAAAAAAAAGCAAATAGTAAGGAAATTTGCACTGTTCCGTTCGATAGAAAATGCCATTTACTGTGGTTTGTGTATTTCCCAGTCAGCAGACAAAGTTGCACGTGGCCTAAGTTATCACAGGGGAAGGTGGGGACGGTGATTGACAGAGTTAAGAGTCACTGAAGTAAACATTTTGCAGGTTAGGGCTTGTAACGCCTTACAATTGGGTGCATTTGAGCATATGAGTTTCTCAGCCACCAAAAATTTTGCAATTAACTGCCAAAATGTGTCAACGCGCTTCAGGCATGAACACACTACTTCAGAGACTCATGAAATATTTGCGTTCGACAAAGAGGTAAATGCCGTCTACTTTTATTCATCAGCGGAAATATTGGAATCAGTCACAAGTAGCAGAGGAGAATTTGTTTATGGTAAACCTGAACAAATCAGCAGGCAAGTGCAATTGTCAGCTAAGAGTATTCGTGCTTCCAGCTTACAAACCTGTTTGTAAACTATACTTTTACAAATTAATTAGCTTTTCTGTTTTATCACTACCAGTAAATGTGCAAATTTTTGACAGGGAGTTTGAAGGCATTAGTTTTTTAACTTGCGAATCTACAGAAACTGGCGCCGTCACGCAACGTGTCAGCAAATCGTAGTTAAAAGAAAAAACCTCAAATTACTACTAATCGTAACTACTATTGTCATTATGTTATATCTGTCCGATATAAAATTGAAGGCATGACTCCGTGCAATACAACTGGCACAACTCGCTTACTACAAACGTCTGAAAGGAAGAGGGCTTCTCCTTACCTTGCAAATTAATCGCACCGAGAAAACAAGTCGAAATTCGCCAAATCAAAATGCCGAGAAGAGTAATGGCCGCCAAACACGCTCATTCACATTCCCAGTGTCCTCTCTCTTCCTAATAGAGACCACGTGACAAAAAAAGAATTCTTTGAAACCTGACACTTCCGGTTCAATTTTCCGCACCCCACGCAGGCAAAGGTCAAATTCCCCACTCCCCGGGCAAAGAAGATGGTGAAATGTCCGTGGTTTGCTCGGAAAAGCGAAGGAATGGGGGGGGGGGGGGGGGGGGGAAGGTTGTTGAAGTTTCGATTTGATCGGGGCATTAGTAAATGATTGAAGGAATATTAAAACTTGAAAAAGCCTAGCATCCGGGCTTTCCGTTTAAATATTTAAATGGTCCATAAACAAACACACATAAAAAAAAAGAAAACCTCCAGATTATTCAATTTTCCTCTTCAGGAGGATGGCACTGCACAAGGGGATGTTTAGAAATTAGACGAGGAGCTATAAAAAGCGCATGTTGGTATTTCCGCTGTTATCGTTATGCTTTATCGGGCTTATCGTAAATTGCTCCATCTCAATTCATAGGCTAGTTTGAACAGAACCATTATTCTTTTCCTGAAGGGACAATACGATTTTCTTTGGGATTCAAGCTTGAGGTTCCGATTCGGATTCAGCTTGATATAATTAGAGGTACACTACTGGAGTCAAAATACGGTGATTTTTAATTTATCACATTTAACTGACTTATAGGAGGAATTAAACATTTTACAACAACTATCTAAATTCTCTCTCGCTCATTGGCTAATTTTTATCATCAATTTCAACGCTTGTTGGTATTTCCGCTGTTATTGTTATGCTTTCTAGGGCACATTGTAAATTGCCCCATCTCAGTGTAGAGGCTGGCTTGAAATAAGCCACTTATTCATTTCCGGAATGGTGAGGCTCGTGATTTCCACAGCAACTTTGACAATATTTTGACGCAATTTATCATCAATAAGAGGCCAGAGGCATAAAAAAACTGACGTTAATTTGTTTAATCAAGATATCATACAAGACTAACGTTAGACGATATCTTCTAAATAACATTTAGAGATATTAAAGAGATATTTAACAAAATTATTTGTTACTTATATTGATATGTAGACAAGTGTTGAATTTCACATCCGATTGCTTGTTCAATGCATTCCGAAGTCTGATACAATGGATTTTTTTGTTGGGCGCGTACCTGCGTTTTTTTTCCTTTGTCTGTTTGGTGTTGTTGTTTGGGGTATTTTGCACCATGAAATCAGTGAAATGGGGGGAACACGAAGTTCTGGAGGTCCACACAAAGTTGTGGTTCGATTCCCTTTTCATGACGAGTGGGCAGGGTTAACGGGAGCGGAATTGTCCATTTCGCTGGCAGATTTGAACTTCACAGCAGACGCCCTTCGCAGGTTAAGAATTCGTTTATCAGTTCTGTTAGTTACGCTTAACTCAAAAACATTAGGCCCTGAGAGAGACGTACAGCGCATGACGTCTTTGAATGCTTGTCTATAGTCTGACCTGCGAAGTGTGTAAATTAGAACGTTTACCACAGAGTTTAAATGCAATATCCACACCGCTGAAGTGTTTACTACGGGAGGAATATAAACGTCATTAAATGCCATTAATTCCCGAGTGATAAGGAACTGAATCCAAAGAATTAGAAACGCGATGATGACAACCAAGATGGCTACAGTAGCTTTGCTCTCTGGGCCTGGAAAACAGTGAAGAAATTGCATAAGTAGTTAGACATCCATTTAAAGGAACTAAAAGAATTCTTTGGTATGCAAAATAGGAGCTGCAGCAACAACCTCAACTCACTACTGTAAAATGGATAAAGGGGTCTCGTTTCTAAGGGAGCTGTGGTGCTCCGTCCGTGGGATGTAAAACACAGAAATGGGTTCGGTTATCAACCGGATTTGTATGGTAAATTCTCTAACGCAAACTGAAGAAATTAGAAAGCTGACGTTTGGAGCATGCATTAGCCCCTCATCAGAGCGAACAGTCATACGTTTGGTTAGTCGCTCTGACGAAGGGCCAACGCTTCGAATTCCATTGCCCCGACTGCCGTTATCTTTCGCCGTCACCGGTAGCCCAAGCTCAATATATGAGTATCTGTGCTGTACTATATTATGCAAGAGTAGAAATATAAGGATTTGTTTCTCAAAATTCAAAAAGATATTTACGATTTAAAATAAAAATAGCTTACCTTGCTTTAGTCTTGGATGTCTTTGTCTCTGGTACGCTTTCTGGGTCAATTAACGGTGATTTATGTGGTTTTTCGTTGCTCTTCTTTTCCTTGTATATACGTAAATCACCCTTGGAAGACCGCTTGGCTACTCGCGATTGGTCAGTAGAGCTGGCACAATGGTGACCATTCGTGAGTCTTAGGCCGGGTCGCTAAGCGACCTTTCAAAGGTTTCGGTAACACGGTTTCAACGGTGACTAAAGCTTCATCCGATGGCTCTCAAAGCAAATGTTTTCAGAGTTTGGCCGGCGGCCCTTGATTCCTGCTCAGTGTACAACCGGCTGGAATGAAGAAGACGAATGAGTAGCGGAGGTATCGTCAGTGATCTAAGTGGAATTTTGAGGTCATCGAAGCCTTCGGAGCGATTTTATGGCCCTTTTCCTTCGGTGATTCCGTTCGGCGACTTCCTCTCGGTCCCCAACCTTGGGAAAGAATATATAGAGGGAAAAGAAGAGGAACCAAAAACCGCCTAAATCGCTCTTAATCGACCAGGAAACCGTACCAGAGACAGACACACAACACTAAAGCAAGGTAAGCTGTTTTTTTTTATTTTTAATCGTGAAAATTGTTTTTGAATTTTGAGAAAAACCATTTTCCCCATACAAATCCTTATAATTCTACTCTTGCATAATATCGCACAGATATTCATACATTGAACTTGGGCTACCTGTGGCGACATATACTTGGATGCTTAAAACCTCCAAAAGCGATAACAATGTTGTTGCAATTGATGTTGAATTGACCGTGACAGTGCACAATCTTTTGTTTTCGCTTCGCATGGGTTCACAAATTAGTTGGGAATAATTTAATCGAAAGATATGATTGATTATGTTCTCGAAAAAAGGTGTATTTTGTGCACCGTCAAGGGCAAAAATACAGACAAAAACATGAAACAAAAAGACTTGTGGAGTTTCATAACCATCTCCATGAATAAGCTATTGATGCAGTGCCCAGTTTTTCATACCCTCGATGCCGGAGGTCTTCTCGCTCACCAGCGGCGAGGAGCGTCAAAGCGAAGTAACCTCTGGCACCCATGGTAAGATTTTCAATGTGCTGAATAATAATTGAATAAATAAATCGGTAGCTGTCAATCAAAGGATTGTTGTGTTGTCACAGTTAAGTAAATAATTTCGTATTCCAAGGCATTGCTTGTATTGGAAAGAAATGCTAAATCTAAATGCTTTAGGAAGAATGGTGAAAATGTCTGTATCTGAGTAACAGCGAAGGCCAATGTCTCTGATGATTAAGCTAAGATACTTCCGGTTTCCTAAGCGGACATAAGCAGTTAATGAAAAGAATGTAAATACTTGACGCATGTTCAGTTATTTTTGCGGTACCGGTAATGTTGAACTTCCTTGATATGACGCAAATAATTAATAAAAATTACCACGTAGCCGAGTTTTCAATTGAGTCGTATTACACTCTTTTTTTTTATATAAGAATGTTGTTTTTCCGGCCCTGGCTGAATAATTTTATTTTTCTACCAATTTTAGGGTGAAAATAATCTAGCATTATTCTTAAATTATAGCTTATGACATTTCCGTTTTAGAATTTATTGGGCTATCAATTACAGGTGTTTGGTATCTAGATATGTTTTCGCTAGGTTTTGTTGTTTAAAAAAAAAAAAAGAATTTGTCATAAAGAAAGAATGTGTTCATCGAACTGTCATTAGCGTTGAACATTTTGCTATAGCTAGTGCAGGTTTTTTCGTTTTGCTGGCTAGTTTCGCCGTTCAGAGAAAGGAATAATTTTATACGGTTAAATTGTATTGTATTTACAGATGTTTCAACACACAAAATTATATCTATCCTTTTCAAAATCTCAGCCTCGGCTTTATTCTTAGAATATTCTTAAATTTTCGCAAATTTCAACCTTGATGTTCTTATTAAATATATTCTTTTATTATATGGCTTGTGGTTGTAGCCGATATAACGCGCGCTCTGATTGGCTAATTGTGACTGATAGGGCATTATTCTCCCGTAATGCCCACGGGCTGATTACGGGCTTGCAAAAACAAAGCAAAAGGTAATTAAAAAGCCATATAATGAACTACTTACCGATGGCCAATATTCCCCAGTACGGCCCTCGCGATTGGTTAGTAAGAAGTTAATAAAAAAAGAGTGTACTCTAGAAAAAAAGGAAAGGCGTTTTTGGTTCTTGGTTTCATACATACCTGAAATTGAAAACACCTTTCTTCTCCTGCGAAACGACCGAGTTTGTCCAGCCACCAAATATTTTGCAATTAACTGCCAAAATGTGTCAACGCGCTTCAGGCATGAACACACTACTTCAGAGACTCATGAAATATTTGCGTTCGACAAAGAGGTAAATGTCGTCTACTTTTATTCATCAGCGGAAATATTGGAATAAGTCACCAGTAGCAGAGGAGAATTTGTTTATGATAAAGCTGAATAAATCAGCAGGCAAGTGCAATTGTCAGCTAAATGTATTCCCAGTAAATGTGAAAATTTTTGACAGGGAGTTTGAAGGCATTAGTTTTTTAACTAGCGAATCTACAGAAACTGGCGCCGTCACGCAACATGTCAGCAAATCGTAGTTAAAAGAGGAAACCTCAAATTACTAATCGTAACTACTGTTGTCATTATGTTATATCTGTCCGATATAAATGTGAAGGCATGACTCCGTGCAATACAACTGGCACAACTCACTTAATACAAACGTCTGAAAGGAAGACGACTTCTCCTTACCTTGTAAATTAATCGCACTGAGCAAACAAGTCGAAATTCGCCAAATCACAATGCCGAGAAGAGTACAGTACAGTACAGTACAGTTCTCGGCCACAAAAAACGTAAACTTGTATTTCTTACCTTGGAGTAGCCGTAAGGACTTGAAATTTCAAAGACAACTAGCTTCAGCATTTAGTTTACACATGTAAAGCTATCGACTGCTCAACGCTGTTTTCTCCGGAGTAATAACGAAAATAGAGGCTTCGTTCGTGGGCCCAGTTATCGGCCAGCGAGCCCAGTTCTCGGCCACTGAAAAGAGTGCGCTCGATTCCTCAGAATAAGTAACGCTTTATCAATAAGGCTTGTGTTTGATATTTCGACCACAAAGTATCCTTAACGAGCTTTGTTTCATGTTAGAAATGGAAGTTTTTTGCACACCTAGTTTTTCTCGTAAATACACTGGCAAGCGAGGCTA
>NC_090892.1:65243646-65248646 GCF_036669925.1 Montipora capricornis | reverse complement strand
GGCCAAAAGATTTAAGAAAGACTTTTAGGGTTATTATGACCTGTTGTCACAGTTAAGTAAATAATTTCGTGTTCCAAGGCATTGCTTGTATTGGAAAGAAATGCTAAATCTAAATGCTGTAGGAAGAATGGTGAAAGTGACTGTATCTGAATAACAGCGAAGGCCAATGTCTCTGATGATTAAGCTAAAATACTTCCGGTTTCCTAAGCGGACATAGGCAGTTAATGAAAAGAACGTAAATACTTGACGCATGTTCAGTTATTTTTGCGGTACCGGTAATGTTGAACTTCCTTGATATGACGCAAATAATTAATAAAGATAACCACGGAGCCGAGTTTTCAATTGAGCCGTATTACACTCTTTTTTTTATATAACAATGTTGTTTTTCCGGCCCTGGCTGAATATTCTTATTTTTCTACCAATTTTAGGCTGAAAATATTCTAGCATTATTCTTAAATTATAGGTTATGACATTTCCGTTTTAGAATTTATTGGGCTATCAATTACAGGTGTTTGGTATCTAGATCTGTTTTCGCTAGGTTTTGCTATTAAAAAAAAAAAAAAGAATTTGTCATAAAGAAAGAATTTGTTCATCAAACTTAGCGTTGAACATTTTGCTATAGCAAGTGCAGGTTTTTTCGTTTTGTTGGCTAGTTTCGCCGTTCAGAGAAAGGAATAATTTTATACGGTTAAATTGTACTGTATTTACAGATGTTTCAACACACAAAATTATATCTATCCTTCTCAAAATCTCAGCCTCGGCTCTATTCTTAGAATATTCTTAAATTTTCGCAAATTTCAACCTTGATGTTCTTATTAAATATATTCTTTTATTATATGGCTTGTGGTTGTAGCCGATATAACGCGCGCTCTGATTGGCTAATTGTGACTGATAGGGCATTATTCTCCCGTAATGCCCACGGGCTGATTACGGGCTTGCAAAAACAAAGCAAAAGGTCATTAAAAAGCCATATAATGAACTACTTACCCATGGCCAATATTCCCCAGTACGGCCCTCGCGCTCGGTTAGTAAGAAGTTAATAAAAAAGAGTGTATTCTAAAAAAAAAGGAAAGGCGTTTTTGGTTCTTGGTTTCATACATACCTGAAATTGAAAACACGTTTCTTCTCCTGCGAAACGGCCGAGTTTGTCCAGACATTTCAAATGCAATTCTTCTCATTTGTCTCCTTGCTATGGTCATAACTCTCAAACTCATAATGAGCAATAAGAAATATGGTAGGACGACATTCATAATTAAAGCCAACAAAATTAGCCATAATGGTGTTCCTTCCCAAGTTACTCCACAATCTAAGCTTTTCTTGGAAAATTCCACGTTTCCCAAGATAGCGAAGAGAATACCGAAAAATATAGCTTGAAACCAGGCAAAGGCGATCATTATTGAGATCGTGCGTGTGGTAACACGACTCACGTATCTCAAAGGATCGCTTACCGCAATATGTCGTTCAATCGCCAACATCACAAGTGTTACGGTGGAAGAAATGTAGAAAGGATAAGGCAAAATTCCACCAACTTTGCAAAGCACTCCATTGTGAGAGATGATGCTTAGATCGAGGACCGTAGCAAGTTGATATGGCATTGATATAGATGTTGTTAAAAAGTCACTTATTGCCAAGTTCAGGATCAAATAACTGCTCACGTACCGACGAAGTCGCTCAAAACGAAGAATTACGATAGTAACGAGTAGATTTCCGCAAAGTCCAAAAATTATTAGAAAACCAAGTGTTGATGCTAAACACCATTTCTCTGTCTTTGTCCACAAATACCTGCCTTCTGACTCCATGCTTTGAAAATATCACGTCTCCGCAATTCACGTGAAAATTGGTCTCTCAAATGTGGTTGCCGCAGTGCCGCACTCTCACTTTCAGAATTGTTGTATAAGGTCATGTAAGGTTCAATAAAGGTGAGGAGCTTAACTTGGGTCAGGAATGTGGGTCCCCGTTGTTTCAGTAAAAAAAAAATTAACCTAAATTTCAGTGGGAGTTGTAACAAGACTAGTACTCACACTAAAAAGGCAGAGCAAGAGACATAAAGGTACAGAGAGGTGTTAATGTATATGCTGATGTCCGATCTCACCCATAGATCACTTGCTTGTAAAGCGCATTTGAATATATTAATAGAAAATGCGCCATATAAATTCATTACCATTACCATTAATCTCGACACGTTTGTTGAGCCGACTTCGTCATAAAGTTTTTAATGACGATAAATATTTCAATTTTAAGTGACGTGTCAAAATAGTCCAGAGGCACAAAAAATCAATTTGAAACATCTCCTAAAACACGGTTTACAACGGCCAGCATCATGCAATTAAAAAATGGAAAATTATTTGTTAACTTTCAGGCTACCGAGATGCAACTTGTTTTGCCTGGCATACACTTTTCTCAACAGCAACGGTGAATTGGTTCTCTTCTGAATTTTGAGGAAACCATTTATATTTTTTATACTTATGGAACTCGACAACTGAGGAATAAAACTCAACAGCTATTACACCTTCGAACATCTGCTTCCCTAATTCTCCGGTAAAACATGAAACGTTAGTGATGTATTGGTACATTTGTTAATTTAAACACAGGCAAATTATTTCTTAACATCCAGGCTACCGAGATGCAACTTGTTTTGCCTGGCATACCCTTTTCTCAGCAGCAACGGTGAATTGGTTCTTTTCTAATTTTAAAGCAAACCATTTTTAAGTTTTAGAACTCGATAACTGAGGAATAAAATTCAACAGCTATTACACCTTCGAACATCTGCTTCCCTAATTTTCCGGTTAAACATGAAACGTTAGTGATGTATTGGTGTATTTGCCAATTTAAAGACAGGCAAATTATTTCTTAACTTTCAGGTTACTGTTCAAGAGATGCAACTTGTTTTGCCTGGCATACACTTTTCTCAACAGCAACGGTGAATTGTTTCTTTTCTGATTTTAAAGCAAACCGTTTTTAAGTTTTATACTTATGGAACTCGATAAGGCCACCCTTTTTTTTTTCTCCGTTTTGCGTCGTCCGACCGATCCAAAGTTTTGGCATTTTCCACAATAAAATAAGAAATTGGTAACGACGTTTTTAAGCCATTTTACGTAGCATAGGAGTTTCGGTGGTTGATCCTTTTTCCCACGCTGTCTTAATTTTGCAACAACATTCACCAATTTTTCCGCTATATTGATTTTGGGTTCACGTCTTGATGTTTTCCTGGCTCCACAGCTATGATGCTGGGGTACCAGGCCTCCGATTCCGAGAATACTTATGAATGAAGTTTTTTTTTCTTCAATCCGACCAACCGACCCAATATCAGGAAACGCATTCGACGGTAAACGAAAAAAAAAGGCTGGGGATGGCCTAACTGAGGAATAAAACTCAACAGCTATTACACCTTCAAACATCTGCTTCCCTAATTCTCCCGTTAAACATGAAACGTTGGTGATGTATTGGGGTATTGCAACTGGTTAATTTAAACGCAGGCAAATTAATGCCCCAGTGTATTGCTAAATTTAAACAAAGGCAAATTAATCCTCCAGTGTATCATTTAATTTAAACACAGCCAAATTAATGCAACAGAGTATCATTTAATTTAAGCACAGGCAAATTAATGCCCCAGTGTATCATTTAATTTTCACACAGGCAAATTGATGCCTCAGTGTTTCAATTTGATATAAAGAAAAGCCAGAAACCCATAAGGGTTGAAACGTGTAACGGCCCCTTGTGTGCTGGGAAACAAGCTTCCCAATATTCAATTTGTTAAGTACCATATTTGGAACAACAAGAGCGAGGGGTTTACAAACATGGTACTTAGCACTGAAACATTCAACCAATCAGTTCGCACTGAATATTCGGAAGCTGTGAACGCGCGTTACACGTTTCAACCCTTATGGGTTTCTGGTAAAAACACAGGGAAATTTAGGATGCCCAATTGTAGCTGTGTACAATTTTTTTCCGGGCTAATTGATTTCCCAGCATGTCACAGGCAGGCACACGATATTAATCACAGACTTATCATTTAATTTTCTTGCTATCATGATATCCTCATATCATGAAATTGAACCTAACAGTAATTATTTTACCCCAACTACTAACTTTCCCCGACAAAACACAAGTTTCCTTTCCAATTCCAAACTTCGATTCTTCGCGCTTTTGGCGTTTGAGCGTGAGCCTGTACACCGGTAAGGCTTCCAGCACCGAATTCCCCGACATCAACATTGTTTATTGCCTCCATAACTCGCTTGAAAACATCTGAATACAGAAATCTATGACATTCAGACGACGACTGCTCAATTAATTCCCCCACAGAGGCCAAACAAAGTTATTCCGTAAGCTTCGTCCACGTTTTAACCAGAATTTCGGAACCCGATCACCATTTTCCCACCACAAATTACCGACTTAAACGCGACAAATCTCGCTTCGAAAGAGCTGAAAGAACTTTCCTTCGACCAACCAGTTGACTTGAAAGGCTGTACCATTTTTCCCCGGGTCCGAGAGTTAATCCATAAATCCTATAGAACGACAAATGGTTCCGTGTCCCAGCACTAACCACCACTGGTGATGCGCGCAAACGAACAGAAATTGATTTGTCTTTCATAACTGTGGGCGGTTTGCCTAGTGCGCCGATCAATTCGAAACTTCAACATCCTCCCCCCTCCCCCGGGCAAAGCCGAGCATTTGAACTTTTTAAGATTGGATCATTCAAATTCCTGTCCCATCGAGCCAAAATGGTGTTCAAATGCCCTACTCTATCGTCGGATTTGAAGGATTTGTCTGCCATACGCCATTAAAGAACAGTCGTCGTCGGCTCCTGCCGTCTTTAAAAATAGGTTTGCAATGCGTACTTGTGTGGGATTTCAGTCAAATAAACGTTGATGATTAGCAATACAGTAAATGTAATAAATGTTGTCATGTTATAGTGATGTGGGAGGCGCGATGGCCTCATTGTTAGTGTGCTCGACTCCGAAGGGAATGGTCTGGGGTTCGGGTCCTGGCCGGGAACATCG